>NW_010114261.1:12185-49837 GCF_000699245.1 Pterocles gutturalis
TTTATTCTGACTCCAACCCAGTGACACACAGCACTGTGACATGGATTACTTGGGGATGTGATTAAGAATTAAGCAAGACAGAATGAATAGCACTTATGAATAATTACAGTGTGTTTCAAGTCATAAAGCAGAGCTCTTGAATTGTAACAGGCTTTTCCAATTTCCAGAGGACTAATTGTTTTTACAACTGTAAATAAGAAAGCTGAAAGACAAGTCACACCAATCATACATGTTTTCTCTAATGTAACAAAAAAGCCACCTATCATTTTCTCAACACAGAAGTTTAAGTGGAACTGCTGCAAGACAAAGTTAACTGAAGTCACCATGATGCTTTTGAAGTCTTTCAGATGTATTATGTATGCACTGAGGCATTAACAACCCTCAGGTAACTTTGGAAATAACACTGTAGTACCAATGCAAAGATTCCAGGATCCTGGGAGGACTACACAAAATGCCATTTGTTTCTTCTCTGCTGTGTGTCTTACCGATTCTGCATCTTTCTTAATAAGCAGTGTGGTATGTGCCTTTCACTCAATACCTTAACAAGAAAGTCATTTGAGAGAATTTCTAATTTTGGATTATTCCACAGGAAAAAAAGGAAAAACACACCAGAACCCTTATCCTCCATGTAGAATTAAAATGTATAAAGTGATGCAATAAACTACAGTTAATAACTAAAACTCATCTCCTTTAGCAGCTTAATCAGCAACCTGAGAACAGCACTGAATCAAAACTCTCATTTTCCTCTGCTCATTCTATCAATCTCAGATAAATACATTATACCTCCTTAAAAGATCAGAGAAATCTAATCTCTGACCATCTAAGCGTATACCAGAAGGTCCTATAGCCTATATGAAACAGCATGGAAATCAAATGCTTATGAGGCACACAGAACAAAAAGGACCCCTGATGTAAGCAGTAGTCAGAACACATTACTGCGTAGGATGTTTCAAAAAATATATATATATATGTACATTAAACTGCATAAATAGATCACAGTAATGATGCACAGGATTTTAAGCACTAAAAGTACATCCACTTCTGAGGCAAAAAGGAGCAGTGTTACCTCCACATGCTGGCTTCTAACTGGTTCACTACTTGTCTGTTGCTCAAGATACGGTGGCTGATCCCAGAGTTATAAAATGCACTGTCTCAAAACCATTCGGAAAACACATGAATGTAGGTAGTGGGAAAAGGGACCAAACTGTTGGAATTGCTGGTAGGACAGAAGATGGAGACATGCAATGTCTTGAAAAGAAGAAGGACATTTTAAATGTCACATGCTCAATAATAAGGACTTATAATAAAGTAAAAGATGATGATGAGAGGAGTGGAGAAGACTTACAATGAAAGAAAAGCAAGCTGCAGGTCTCACTAAGTTTGAGTTAAGTTACAAGGAAGATAATAATGAACTTTGGACGTCTGCTAAAACACAGAAAAAGTCAGAGGAAGATGAACAAAGGGCATACAAAACTGATGGCTCATTCTCTGGCTCCTACAGAGGAGAAGAATAGTTTTCATAGTTATAAGGACGGTAAGGACAAAGATACAAAGAAGAACATAAGTAAGGCATGATCTATAATTCAAAATCACTCAGATCTGTTAATCTATTACTCTGTATTTGCCATAGTCAAGATGTGGAGTATTAAAATTTGCAAAAAGAATGATGTGAGTTTTATAAAACTTTTAAACTTTAGATAAATTCATTTCCTTTTTTCCTCCTACACTGACATTGAAACTTCCACCACTTTCAAAATTTATTCAAGCCATCTCATCACACAAATCTGTACACTTATAATTTCAGGCTGAGGCAGGTAAGCTCCACTTTAGTCAAATGCATTAAAGTAGATGTTCAGCTCAAAATACTGGCCTCAAATCTATCAACAGGGAAATAACACAACTAAAAGAGATATCATTGATGGTCGAATCGCCCCACACGACAAAGTGTGAAATGGAGGACGAAGCACAAGGCAAACACACATTTTTAACGAAGAGGGATGCTGGTGTACAGTGAATGTAACCGAAGGGCCACACACAGCACAGTCGGGGAGTGATGAAGTGAAGATGGCTTTTTTCTCGACACAACAGTGCCGCTCGGTGGACGGACAATGGCAGTGAACGGAGACGCCACGCACGGAAAGAACCCGCGGGGGTGGCCGGGCAGCCAGAGGGTCCCGCTGCCGGCACAGAAAGCACGGCTGTGGCCGTACCTGGGAGGGCAGGGGGATGCTGCTGTGCCGGGGCCGGCAGCCCAGCACCACTGCCCGCGCCTGCCTCGCCTGCAAACAAACGACAGCGTTAGAAGGTTTCCTGAACATACATAAAATTCCCTAAGTAAAGAACTCCAGAGCTGCTGCTTCAAACACAAATGAATTGTAAGATAGAGATGTAAGAGCAGGCAAAAGAAATGGGAAGTTTTAGCAATCAGTGTGCTATAGGCCAAATTCAGACACGTGCTAAAAAGCAGCTTTTTTTAAGAGACTGATTTATCTCAAAATCTAAGCTAAAACCAATAAGCAAACCAATTTTGTTTCTGGTACTTCACACTGACAGTGTCATTCTGCTAGTTCGGAAGCATCATACTCTTACTGTCAATAAAATTTCATAAATACATAAGAATACGCATATTTACATATTTTTAAGAAGGAAAAAACTGCATTTTTTCATCTGTGTTTTATTCCTTTGATTTTTATTCAGTTCCTTTACAAGTAGGGAGAACTTGTTTTTCCTTATGAAAAAGCATACTTTTTTCCCCAGACACAGTTCATAAATAATTCTAAATATGGAGATAATTTCTTTAGGGCATATTTGGTGACTGCGGAAATTCTTCTGTTCATGCTACAAAAAATACTGCAGAAGTATCAACTCATAAAAACAAACAGTGGTCTGGAAAATCTTTATAAATAGCTGATCACAGTTTTGGCAGAACTTCCATCTTCAAACTGGTCCTCTAAAGTGTCCTTGTGATAAAGTGGCATTCAAATCAAAAGCCTTTTGGGTTTCAGTGTGAAAGGACCTAGAAGGAAGACTGTATCTGGCACTATCCGGGAAGAAGTGAAAGAGAAATGTTCTGAAAAAGTTTCTGAATGCTCAATAATCCAGTGGAACACAAAGGGCAACAATTCTGCTTTTTTCCCCAGACATTTTCACTATCAATAGTTTTGTCTTTCAAGACAAAAAACTCAACTGACAATCTAATGAACTCAAGATTTGAATTTAACCTTTGTGCCAATGAATTCATTCATTGTGTAGGATCAAGAGAATATTTTAATCCCTTTTCTATTAGCAGGCTACCTTGCATAAGTAATCAGTAATGACACCCAATCCTCTGTGCTGAGGACAGACTGAATGGGATTAATATATTATTAGGAGGAACAGAATCTCCAATTAGGTGTCTGCAGACTGTGTTCAACTGTGATTTGTAATGTTGAAGACTCAACTGGAATTACAGGCTTGCAATTATTTTTTTAAATATTAGTCTGCTGTTTTTCCGTTTACATTATCTAAATTATATGCGTTTTTTCTTGAAGAAATTCAGCAAGTACCAAAACTTTGGAGTGAAAAATAATTACTATCGATTACATAAACCACCTATCCTTCATCTAGTGCACAGCAGAAGCTACCCCTGGAGGTGGCAGCACGAATGACACCTGTCACTGCTGCTGGTTTGCAAGGGGTAGCTCTCTCTAAACAGAGCTGCTAAAGCTGGGATACAATTATTCTGCCAGTCCTACAAGATATTTTGTTACCAAGGACTTCTTCACACTTAATAAAAAAGTAGATAGGCAATTAATTTAATCTCTTCAAATTTATAACCCTCTTCATATTAATTTAAATTATCAGCACCACTTGAGCATTCAAAACCTGAAAGGAGTACTACAGTATGAGAGAAATGGATAACTTCTTTCATGACCTGATGCCTGTCAAACTTACAGCACTTTAGTCTGTTATATTGTCCAACTGAGCATCTGTGAGTGTTACATCAACTGGAAGTGCAAATGTCTATCAATCTAAATACTAAATCCATGCCTCTGCCCACCTCAGCTAAATAACCAAGCTCCAGGAAGCTGAGGGGAGCTGCAAACACAGTGAAGAACAGGAACAAAAGACAGTTAGTGACAGCTAGTCAAAAACTTGTGAGCCTTACATTTACAAATCATGCCAAATAGCTTTTAGATATTCAAAAGCTAGAGGAGAATCCAGAGTTTGAAAAAAGCCAGTGCAGAAGGTAAAAAGACATTTAAAAATTTCAGCACAAACAGGAAAGGAATGAGAGCTTCTTGGGGTATGGACATATATTCTAAATCCTAAATCCTGATGCTTGGGACAGAAGCACCTGCAACTTCTCAGAGCTGTGGGGAGTGCCCTCGTTCACTGGAGATGCTGTACAGCACTTTGAGGTGGTGAGACTGTCCTGCACAGAACTGAAAGGATGCATTCTCCCTTTTAAGGCATGTGGAGAATGTGCTGCATTGTTTACAAAGGTATCCATTGTGCTTCAAAAGGGTTTTTTTTAACCTGTTGCTGCCACAGAATCACTGCAAATACGGAAATGTTTTTGCTAAGCTATTCCTACATTTAAACTTAATTCAGATAATTCACTGGGTTTCCTCTAAGAGACTTTGTATTTCCATTGCCAATTGAGCTTCTCTTTAAAAATACAGATGACAGCACCTGCTGGAAACGTAGTTAGCTGCCATCAGTCACAATTTCTATCCAACTATACAGGCAATATACTGGTAACTGTACAGGTGAGGAACAAGCACAGCACTAATATGTAAAACAAAACTCACAGTTACCTCAACCGATTAAAAAAAAGTATATTTACATTTTGTTGCCTTTAAATTACTTCTGCAAGTGTTATACCAAATATGGATAGATAAAATAGGGTGAGAGGAAGCTGCAGATATTGAAGTGCTGCCACAGGTTTTGTTTCCTCTTACCATGAAAATTCTTTGTGCCCTACATCATAAATTCACATAGTTTCTTGATAAATTTACCAAAACTCCATATTCCTGTTGATACAGAAATATGTGCACAGCCTGTACATAACAATGACCGAACATAACTACAATTTTTAGTTCTGATTCTTGTCTGTAAAGCATCAGGTGCATTTCTGGATGATGTTAGTTAGCATACACAAGTGTAAACAGGGTCGTCCTTGACCACCTGTCAAAGCAGCAAATACCATATCACGTTTGAACTCCTTGCAAAGAACATACTGCCATATAGGCTGTTTGCAAATGAAATGCAGTAACACACCTTGAGCATGGCAGAGAATAGGAAACAACTACTGAATCTGACCTTACGACTTTGTTTTCTCAGTAAACTGTCTTTGAGAAATACAAAAAAAGGCTCAAGAAAAATTAGTATTTACTAAACAGAGTAAGTGCAGAGGGCCACCACAAATTATTAAAAGGCAAATACACGTTATTGCTGAAATAACTTCTCAAATAAGCTCCACAGATTCTAAAGGGAATAAAATTTTGTTTATTAAGAATTACTCTGATCTAACTTCCTTCACTGGTATTTAGCTAATATTGTTATGCATGGGATTTGTGCCAGTAAGTGAAAAAACTATATGAAATTAGTCTTACAGTTAAAAATATGTTGCATTTATAAGACTGAAAAATTAATTGGCTAATGTTTATGGAAATAATGTGGTTTGTTGGTACATCTGACATAATTTCTGGTTAATGTTTTTTTAAAAGTTCAAAAATTCCTACAGTATTTGTATATTCTTGAGATACATCTCATTTTTTATTACATTCTAAATATGCTGTTGTACTTAACATAGACATCCTGCTTAACAAATGTCTGTTTTTTATGTTTCCTCCTAATATGTACCCATTGATATAAAATCAATAAAAGGACTTTTAAGCTGCAGAGGGTAGACTTAGATTAGGTATCAGGAAGAAATTCTTTACTGTGAGGGTGGTGAGGCACTGGAACAGGTTGCCCAGGGAAGCTGTGGATGCCCCATCCCTGGAGGTGTTCAAGGCCAGGCTGGATGAGGCTTTGAGCAACCCCGTCTTGTTGGAGGTGTCCCTGCCCATGGCAGGGGGGTTAGAACTCGATCTGTAAGGTCCTTTCCAGCCCAAACCATTTTATTGTATGATTCTCTGATATGATTCTATTACTTTCTTCAGTCCTTAAGGCATACGACAAACCTTCCTTCTGTTGTGGCATTTCCACATGTTTTACCTTTACCTTTGCCCAGCTGAACTGGCATGCTTTCAGACTTCATCATCCTCTGCTGCTGTGCCTGGTGGTGATGGTGGTGGTGCTGCTGCTGGTGGTGGTGGTACTGGGGGGCTTCCACTGCACTTCTGATTGGCATTGCAGGGGGAGGAAAGCTGCTGCCGCTGGCAGGAGCGCCTCCAGCCCCACCTGAAGCCATAGCTGGAGCAATGAGCTTTCGGCCAAAATTCAGTAAGCTGTTGGAGACTTTGTTAATGTTCAGAGGGGCAGCCTTAGCGCTGGCACTAAAAAAAGAAGAGGAGATATCATCACATCCTTGCCAACAGTTTGAACAGACATAGCAATGCATGCATTTTTTTCCAGAAATGGGCGAAAAAATCCAAGATTTGAACATTGCAAAGAGGGTGTTGTACCACAGTCGTGCTGGAATATGCACAGCATTCACAGGGACAGCATGTGGTGTGAGTTTTTCCCAACCAGTAGTGGACAAATTTTTTTGGCCCTTTCTTCCTGAAAAATGCAGACTAGCCCCAAACAAAGCAAGTTTGCACCAATTTTCTTAATTTGCCTCTTTAAATGAAAAAATGAAAGAGTGACAAAAAGCAATGTAGTCTCTAAAGCATTGAAAACTTCATAAAAATTACTTTTTGCACTTCTTATTCAAAGACTGCTTTAATATTTACTTCTGCTAGATTAAATTCTCTAAAATGTTTAAAATAACTCAAACCCAAACATTTCTTTCAAAAAGGAAAACTAACACTAGATTGTATTTTTAGGTTGGCAGAGCTAGATGTCTCTTGCTCTTATTTCACCTTCTGCCCAGCCCAGCCATTTCAAGCCAAGTGCTTTTGAACGGGAATCCTAATTACAACAGTGATTTTGTCTGAAGAATGGCTTCAGGATATAACACATATACTGGATCATGATCCTTATCATTGTTACTTTTTATTTTTAACTACAGGGGCTATTTAATTCACTTCAGTTATATGCAACACTAAGAATGAGGAAATTGTTGAACCATTTAATGTCTAAAATAAAGAGGCAAAGAAGCTTCTAATTCTCGGTAGAAGTGTTCACATAACCCAGAGATCAGTAAAGCCCATTCCTATTTGTTCATGCAATATTTTCCTGTTTTATATAATTAACGCTTGAAATATCCTTCACAGAAATACATCACAATCACAGAGACCTCTGCACTCCTGAGGTGTTACTTTACTGATGTGTACTTCAGTGATAAAAATAGACGTCTTCAAAAAATTTGAAGAAATACATTTAATTAAAAACAATACAATACTGGGGGGAAAAGTAGTATTGTAGTATTTTGGGGAAGTTTAAAAAATAAATAATGAATTAATACGGGTGTCTTGTAACTTCTGCAGGCACCTGGAACACTAATTTTGATTTTGCTTTTCATATCATTTCCCTATTTGTCTCCAGATACTTTTTTTTAGAATACACAATATAAATGCACACACACATATAGAACACATCCAGAAAATAACAGCTGAGTTGTTTAGACTCAGAATAGATACAGTTAAATTGAGAGAAAGCAGAAGAAAGTATGCAAGCCTGTATGCTCATGAGATATAGCCTCAGGCTGTATGGGGCCCTTCTGCCATATACTCGTGATGAAGAAAGATAGCATGTGGCATTTTTTAGGAGGAACACCAGCGCAGAGACTGGCACAAAGTGCTGCTTCCAAATTTATGGAAGCTGGAAAGGAACAATTGCTGAATAGCATTACAGGATGTTTCTGTGTCTCCCCATTTTATTGATTGCTGCCGATATTACAAAAAGTCTTTCTGTAGCCACCTGAGAATGACTGGCAAAGGTACTACAAAGAGAGCATCTTCAGAACTATGAAATACTCTTGAACAAGTCTCAAATGGTTTAAAAAACAAACGGAATAGGTCCTAACGATTTTAAAGAAGAGGACATGGTAAAATGTTTATTACAGTTTAATTTTACTCTGCTACTACCTATCAGATTCAGTTATTAATCAGTTCCCCAAGGTATTGCAGAGACAGTTAAGGAAAAAAAGGGATTTTCTTCTATTCCATCACATATATGTGGCATCAGAAGAGTCACCACAGGGCATTTTGTTTAATGTCTTCTCCATTCCAGAAAGAAAATGACAACTGCGGCTTTGAAGGTAGAAGAAATGCCAAATGCTGGCTTAGCAGATATCAATCAGTAATCAACAGTTTGCAATGAATCTAATTATGTCACTGAGTTCAGGGGTTATACCGGTAATAACTTGGTTGAGATTTGGAATCCAAACTTTAGTATATTTGGCTTTTTTTTTCACCCTCTGTCTACTGAAACCAATCACCAAGATTGGGGTGGTATATATCACTCACTCACCTCAAATATCACCTAAGAAGGAAGATAAGGGCTTGCACATTGAGTCCTAGGTCGGTGTTGTGTCTAGGTCTAGAGCCTTGACAAAGAGTAAAAAGCTCCTGACTTTGCACAAAAATGATATTTACTGGAAGTAAATCTCCTACAGACTACCCAAGCAACAAAGTCACTGGACACTTGGAGCTATATGCATCATTGAAATCATGACGGTCCACAGATGCAGGAGACAAAGCTTACACCGAAGCTTCCGTATTTGTGTCCACCAGCTTGTTTCTTTTTGTTTCTTCTTTTCAGATATATTTTGCTTTATAAAAAGTATCAGTTTTCCTTCTATATTGTTTAATTTGCTGCTTTGACGTATACGTAAAGCAGAAGTTAGTTTATTGGCATTTTTCAGATGGTTGAAAAGAAACCTTTTGAGAAACTTCACTTTACAGGAACAATAAACACAAAAAAATCTTCTCTAAGCTGTTATGTCCAAAACATGATTTAAAAAAAAATGCTTTCGACAATAATGTGCAATAATGTTTTATAATTATTTGAGAACTAGAAAGGACAGTTATTGCAGCTGCTAATACCGCTGTGCAATTTGGCTTTGCTACAAACCGACACTGCTACTCAACAGCTAAACACATATGATGCTGTCTAAATTTCTTGTCAAGAGGTGGTCTTAATAAAAGTATTCTGAAGTAAAATTTATTGTGCAATTGCTCTGAATCACAGCTTCAGAAAATGAACAACAGAAAGGTGCTAGATCTCTGGAGGAGGCACGTTAAAACTGAGCTGAAGTTCAGGAAAATAAGAACAATATATCTATTTCTTACCATTTAATGCCTGATATATTAATGCGAAGGATGATTACAGCCATTATACATGGATCAATGTCTACATTTTAGCCATCTAAACGTACCAGACATGCACAATTACAAGAAAAATGCTGATTGATTATGTTGTAGAGTTATCAGCAGATGCATTTAAAAGTAAGGCATCAGTTTAAAAATAAGAATATCAAGGAGACGTGAATTCCATCTATGAAACAAACAATTTTGTTTCATCACAATAAGCATCATTGACCTTGACTGTGAATGGTATATTTTTAAACTAGCAATAGGAAGATGATTCAATCTCTGCAGTTTTCTGCTACGACAAAAATGCTTTGTTTCAAGCAAGCCTTATTCAAAGGCATTTCTCTCTTCAGTAAGGAGCCATTATGAGAGATGAGAGACAACTATATGAATATGACAGATTAAAAAGTTTTATATGTGATAAAATATGCAACATATATTAGAGATTTGCCAAGATATTTTAACTATATCATTGAGCCTGTAGAATTAAAGACAAAAAAGACCTGGCAGCTGATCTAATCCATGTCTCTGCTCACTGCAGAAAGGTTTGCTAATGTTGCACCTTCCAGTTCTCTCTTAGTCCAATCTTAAACAGATTTACCACATTTGACCTACTCTAAATTTTCCTCTGTTGAGATAAATTTATCCTGGTTATTCCTCTATCTTAACTATTCTAAACAATTTCTCCTCTTCTTCGGTGTGTATCCTGTATATATGTGTGCAATTAATTTATATTCCTACATAGATTTCACTGACTTTTTTTTCTTAGAATTTAGGTTTCCAACAGGTGTCATTCTTGTTTGGGCTTAATGATTTTTTGTTTGTTTGTTTTCAAAATCCTTGAAATGTTTCTTTTGGAATTTTCAAATAACTTATTTTTCAAGCTTAGGCAGCTCTTGAGGTAATTTTTAAAAAAGAATAAATAAGCAGAAACATGAAGAAAATGTAATAGAATGCAGTAATTTTTGACACTTTAAAGCCTGCTTTGAAAAAAAAAAAAAAGATGCTTTTGCAGTCACTCTACTCACCTTTACTTTATGCTCCTTTCTCCATTTTTAAGAGCTTTTTAATCCACTCCACGTTAATTTTAGCTGGCTTTTAATGCAACCAAATTAAACAGGTCTAAAAGCCATCAAGTTCCTATGAACCAGCAGGCATAGTATATGGCTGGGGCCACGTGCTATCCGAGAAACTGCCCATGACAGTATGAGCTGAAGCAAGGCATTGTGTCGTGCCCCGGAGGCACCACCCACCAGCAATCAGCGCCCACATTGTGGCCACCCAGTTGGAGCACAGGCACCTCTACACTTGTAACCACCAGATAAAATGGCCTTTACAAGGAATTTAAGCAGCATTGATACAAACTGTTTTTAAAACAAGGGAGGAATGCTACAAAAAGGTTTAGTAAAAATTAGCTCAAAGTGGATTTACACTAATTCAATTTAACTTACACAGCTTCTGGTATATGAATACTCCAGATTGTGATTAGATGCGTTATCAGAAGTAATTCAGCTACAGAATTCACATTGGCAATCTTTTACCCCCTGCTTTTAGTACACGTGTCATTGTGTATGAATGTCCTTAGCCTTAAAAAATGCCAGCAAGCTGACTGCAGCTGTAAAACTTTCATGTTTAACGTAATAATAGGCAAGGTAAAGATTCAAAATAAATGTAATGAAATAGACATGTGTTTCTAATACTGCTTCTGTAATTCCTGTTTGGGATAAAAGTGACTTCTGAAACATTTTATGTAAGGTCATAGTTCAGTGAGCACATATTCAGAAACAGCTTACCGGGTTTTGTTCATCAAGTCTGCTCCACGTGCTTTGTAGTAATCTAAATTTTGTTGGAACTGGTGAGTCACTGGTCTTGGATTTCTCTAAAAAAATTAACAGAATACCTTATTGGAATTTTCTGAGAGATTTAAAGCAGAGTCAAGAAGTATGCCCATTAACGAAGACTAGAAATCTAGAAATTCCAAGAATAATTTATTGTCCCAGGATCTTGGTTTCTCGAGGCAGTAATGCCAGTTACATAAAAGTGAAGTCTTAAAATACCTAAAATCATACCAAGTGTCACCAGCAAGTCCACTCCACGCTCACAGAAATCAGCGCTCTTCCACACAGCGGCAGGGCTGTCGGCTGTACTGGTAACATTTCTAACTACATCAATAAGTCTTGGAAAAGTTCAGATACTGATCCGATTTCTTCCTTTAGCTCAGGTATAGAGTTTTACCACCTCCGAGCTAAAGTGATATGTTTTTAAAGAAAATGGCCATCGTAAGGAGAAACTAGCCATCATTCTGAACCGAACGCACCGGCAGCAGCGTTTCTGTCCGGCAGTAACCCAGCTCGGGGAGCCAGCCTGACCCGCGCCACGAGATGGCGCACGGAGCCCTTTTCCCCTCCCGATTCCACCCTCCTCAGAACAGCGGCCGCGAATACAGAGCTGTTCTCCTGTAATGAAATGTATGCAATTCATACCGAAACCAGAACCCACTTGTTAGTCTCTACTTCTGCCACAATGAGACTATTTCACTGGAGCATGCTGCCTTCAGGAGTTGTGAAATCATCGTTTTTGGATCTCATAATTCACCGAACACTGACTACGGCTAGGCCACAGTACATGCATAAAGTGTCTTGATCGAACTCATGCATCCTGAAGGACATTATTTGGAGGGGGAAGTAAATATTTTTAAGTAAAAAAAATTTGCATACAGATGAAACCAAAATAAGAGACAAGTATAGAGAGGTCCTTTTTATATATATATATAAAATTAGAAGAGATATGGCTTAAAGGAAATAATTCCTACTGTAAGAGAAGACAAACTGGTAAACTTCTGCACAATGATCAGTTATATTGCATAAAACAGATCTACATACTTTCCAAGTATATGCTTTAAAGGTTTATTCATTCATATGCTGTTGTCTTATGTTCTGATCTGCCTTCATAAGTCCTGCTTAAGTAAATAGAGTTTTAATGAACTACACAAAGACCTTTCCGAAACAGTCATTCACAGGTGAGAAAACACTATATTTTTGATTGAGTCAGTCTTCAGCTGTTTCAGTTCCACATATTGTATTTTTGCCCTCCAGAGCTCATTATAAACTGGAGTATTGATAGTCTTACCCTCTCATTTCCCACACTACACCCTCCTTCCTTGGAAACCTTATTTTTGGAGGAGGATATAGCAGTTGCATTTTTAAGGCCAAAATACTGCATGTGCACAAAAGGAGAGAAGAAGATTTAAAGAGGTGGTAGATATCAAAGTCCAGGCTGATTTCTGGGGTCAAATCTAAAACTGGGAATCACACCTGATCTTGTATGAAATGTCTCATTTTCTCTCTTTGGAAATACATTAAATTTTTAAAATATATCCTGTTTGTAATGTTCATTAAAAAATGAAACAACTAAAAGCTATTAGACAAGCATTAAAAAAATCCTCATCTATCCTACCACCCACATTGTAACGGCTGTTCTACGCTTTTCTTCTCCTGTTATAAAAACAGTATTTACATAACTCTGCCCATTCATATGGCTTGTAAGTCAGTCCTCATCAACTGACAGCAATAACAATGAATCAGCTTTAGTTACTATTGCTCCAGTTTGGTAATTCAGTGCATTTCTATGATAATCAAATACAAACTGACGTGATGAGGATAACTGATGGTTCTGCAACTACTACGCCAGTAACCAAACAGTAACTTTTCTCCCCTGAATTAAATAACTTTCCTCCTTATGTGTCTTGATGACCATTTCAGCAAGGTGGAAGAGCAAGAGATGGTTATTATAAAGGGCACTTCTAAGTCATAAGACAGGACTCTGAAAAATTCATGTTATCGGATGCTAGCCAGTTTTGCAACTGGTTTCCAACAAGTCAGTATATACTTTAAACTTAGCATAAACAGACATTTCTTTTCCATCACCCAATAAATGAAAAAACAAAGATTATTACACATCACTTCTGAATTAAAAAAAAGAGGAAAAGTTTACGTGGAACAGTATCTTGAAACATATTTATGCAGAAATGACAAGCAATTCAAGACACTAAGGCTGATCTACTACCTAAGCACTTAAAGCCATTAATAGGAATAATGATCTAACTCGAACATATGAATGAGGCTCAAGCATTACTTTCACAGAGGCGTATTTAAATTCCTATGAGGTTTAAAGGTATCAAAGGAAGAAGCAGTTTAAAGTACTATTACATGCAGTAAAAAAAAAGCCCTCAGAAAAAATGCTGTTGAAAAAACATCAGAAATGCATGAGAGTAAATACCAAGGGTTACTGCTGCAACTTCTTTTGTAACACTATAGAGATACCCTTTTGAAAAATCTCATTATTTAAAAAACCCCAACCTGACAAATATGTTAGCAGACAAGGATCAGTGAAGTATCACCATAGAAATTTTCAATACCTCTGAAAACTGAAATTCAGAGAGCAAAATCCATGGTTTTATGAAAATTATGATCTTTATGTCATTGTGATTGTCCTTTAAATTTTATATTCTTTTTAACCATTTCATATACCATATACGAAGCAGAAAGGAAAACCTACACAATTACAATGACTCTTCCTTATGAATGTCAAACAATTTCCCCTAAGTATCCAAATTGAACTGTCCCCTATACTATATTCCATGTATTAGGACTGAAGATGAAAATAATTTATTTACAGTTGTTCAATATATACACAGTAACCACTTTTTTCCCCCTACACAGTGCAATTTAGAATGATCCTATCTGTATTTTAATTACTTAAGCAAGTGAAGTTTTTCCTTTTCTTTTTCAATTTATGTATTTTGTCTAGTACCTCAGATAAACTATTTTTTCTTAAAAGGATAATGTTAAAATGACAGTGAAATCAACCCTTCAAATTACTAGTTTGTTGAATCCCCCTAAGAAATTGCATAAGGGCATTATACAGATTAACACATTTATGTTTTTCCCCTTCTAAGGAAAGGGAGCACAGAAATCAGAGAGAAAAGCTGCCAGTGCCACTACTAGAAATCCCTCTTCCCCACACTCCTTTTGTAGGAGCAGTCTGCTGGTTTTATAGTTCTTTTAATCTTAATTTCTATCTAGAGAGAGTTTAGTTTCAACTCGTCAAAAATGGCCTATTTATACTTTTAAAAGAACTATGTACAAATTTCAAGATATAGAAGTACACATAGAAATTGATGTGATTTTGGACTTCAAAATATATTAGCCACAGTCCAAAGGGAAGAGATGCCTTAAAATGTTTCAGGTATATCTGAAGTACTCCTGTCCCTGAGCCCCTCCTTGCCTAGAAGATGCCCCTACCCCTCGCTTTGCCTGCTGAAGTCCTATACCCCGTCCTCCTGCTTCTGTTCCCAGCCACCACATGATTGTCTCACTGCAATTCCCACGGCTGGCAGGAGGTTCTTGGGGACTTTGTTTGGCTTTACTCTTCTGCAGGGACATGGGGCCCAGTTACACCCACACCTGCTCTTTTCCTAGGCAGGGGACTGAGGCTGTGGTCAGAATCACACGGAATGCAGCAGAGATTCCCTTGCATAAACCACTGGAAAGCTCTTAAAATTCACACCGGATAAGGATCATGCTCCATATGCTCAAATTCCCTAGTATAACCCTTTTCCTCCCTGGGCTCTGGAGACAAGCGGTGTAACACTACCCACAGAGCAGATATGATACAGCAAAGCAGGCTTGTGTGCAACAGAAGTCACAGGCAGACTGTTCTACAACATACCAGGAAAACCACGTTACTGCTGCAACACAGTTTCACCATCTGAATACATATTATTTGTAAAAGTTTACATGCAAGTGCAAGCGGAAGAATCTCTACAACACTTTTTTTTTTCTTTGGTATTATTAACAGAAAAAAAATATCAAATACAATCTTGCACAAAATCTGAAGGTTCAGAGTAAGAGATAACAAGAAAAAAGCTTTTCAATATGTCTGATGAAAAATGAGACATTTTACAGAACACGCTATTGCCTCAATGCCAAGGGAAAAGTACTCGTCATTAGAGAAATGAATTGCTCAGCTGTTTATAAGCAAAAAGCTCTGGGGGAATTTCTCAAGGCCCAAACCACAAAGCATTGCAGGGTTACACCAACATATGTTGCAGGTGTTTTAGGGTAGACAGGTGGGAAAACCTCAGCTACTGAAAAATACTCTGCTTAATAGATTGTATCTGAAATCAGATAACCTAAATGTAACAGAAAAAAACAGCAGCAGCGAATTATACATACATGCAGCAATAGGCTCACCAAAATAATAATCTTACTAGTGCCAACTGGGATTTTTTGAAACAAATTTTTTTTTTTACAATATATTAAACAATTGCTGCCAAACATAAATCTCTTTTTCTAAATTAATAATATTTTAAGCTTAAACCAAAGAACAGAGTGAACTAAACATATATATATATATAAAAGAGAGGGATAACAATGCAGTGTTCTTTTTACTTAAACATTTTTAAGGAGCTAGTTAGCTCCTTTTCCCCCTCTTTAGCTGACAGGGCAATATTGGATTTTTTCATAATTTTCATACAGCCTAAGACATTTTTGTATTAAAATTCTGTTTTTTTTCCTTTCATTTTTTTTTCTAATGAAAGTTGAGGGAGCATATGGCTGGGAGGTCAGCAAAGGTTTACGTTTTTGTTCTAGATCACCTCTGCTTCTTTCTTCAACAAAAATGATCCAAACATGGCAAAAATTTGGACTAGGAACAGAGCTGAAATATAGCAGCTGAGATGTGGATATGGAATACAGCTTGTTCAGCCTGGGAACAGTTTTTCTATTAGGCATTAGTAATTAATATGAAGTTCATACTAATGATTACCTATTAGCCTAGCTGCACAGAGAATTTCACCTTTCCTCTTTTTAGCCTTTTGTCAGGTACCCAAGCAGCTGTTTCCACTCTATGACAAGTCTTACACAGTCTAAGCAATGGCTTACCATCACATAAATATACCACCATATTTTGTATACCAACCAACCAACCCACCCCAAGCTCTAGAGCACACAGAGCAAATTCCATTCCCCAAACAAAACTTTCCTTTCACTGTATAATTTTCCTCCTCCCTAGTTATACCTTCTGCAGAAGACGCAACTTGCTGAAGCACAAAAGGTATTCCATCCACCTATGAACCACCAAGTTAAACGCCAAAAAAGAAAAAAAAAAGTGAGACATTAGAGGACATAATGTGCTATTGCCAATTCTAAAGTGGTTCAAGGCCAATAGCAAATTATTATCCAAATTATATGTTGACAGTCTTCATCTAGCAACCCCACGTATGAAAGTAGCACAACATGAAGGGTATCCTGCACAGAACTAATAAAGAACTTCCTTTAATCAAGGAGTCAGGAGATCTCTGCGCTAATACTGGCATTGGCAAAGGAACACCATAATCCTCAAACTGGGAATAATGCTTCCTGTTTACATTTTTCAGAGAGATGCTGTGGAACTCATTACTTACAACACCATAACAGCATGAAGAATTATCATATCTAATAGTTTCTAAAGAAAAATTGGGAGTGTCTTTTTTTTTCTCCCTTTTCCTGAAACAACAAAAATTCCCAGAAAGAACTGAGAAGGAAAGAAAATTCAGTTAACTGGGTCAAGGCAGGAAGAAACCCCTGAACTTCAATCAAGCTGAAATGAATTATCTCCAGTTTTGTTACATGCCAATCCTCCATTCCCCTGGCAACTAGAAATTTCAGATACCAGTCAGATATTTTAAATTCCATGCATTATTGTCTGTTGTTAACTTCATATACAGATGCCTCCTCTCACATGGGCATTCTCTGACAAGAGACGAGGAACTGAAAAAAAATGACAAGTGAGATTTAAAAATGCTTCAGTGACTTGACTGAAAGAAATTTCTAGTTGTATGTTTTGGCTTCTTGTCCTAACCAATTGGAAAGGCCCCCGCGCCCTTTTTTTTTTTCTTTTTATAGTTTTACAGCATATAGTGTTTGAACAGGTACATTGAATCCTACCAAATCAGCTTTTATCGATATTCCAGACAAAAAGACTCCGACCTGCCAACGTTCAAGTTCACAACCTGCATAAAATCCCCATCTTGCATCAACAGAATCACTTAAGTACCTTTTAAATCTGCCTCTTAATTTAGTCGCCTATTTTTCAGCTGAACCCTTGGCTTTAAGAAGTAAATTAACTAAATAGTGAGGTATAAATCTGACAATGTTCAGCCCTGCCCCCTGACAGATTTATGCTCTGGCATCTTGCAGCCCCACACGGTTAGGAACAGTTTACAACATTGTGGAGGAAAAATCCAGGCTTTTGAAGGGAACACATAGCAAGCCTCGCTTTAAACCCTAGAGCGCTCCAAATTACAAGTTTTAAAATATGACATGTTTATGTTCAGAAAAGCTACCATATTATGGTTTTATTGGCACTCGTTTTGGACAACCTGCTTAACTCACTGATGGCTTTGTGAGTAATGCAGTTATCCAAAGCTTATACTGATAAAAGCCTTGCAACCACACTTACAGCATTGTATCTTCTCCACATACATGCTTGTGGACAAATCTCACACATCGGGGAAAACCAAGAACACTTTAAGCTGCTGTTTGGTTATTTCTGCTACATGGAAAAGAAACAGATCAATTTGTGTTTTGCATGTAATGTGCTATGTAAAACAGTTGAAAAGGGTCCCTACTGGAGTGAAAAAGGCTCTTTCAAAGAGCCCTGTGCACATGCCACAGCAAAAGGAATGTGACGTCTAAGCCCTTTCCTCTAAAACGCAGAGAGAAGCTAAGATCCTGGTGCTGCAGGATGACCAGCTCCTTTCATTTTGGGATTCCAGTAACAAGCACACTGCAGAGCCATTTTGAACACTACTGCTCCTTAGAAAGATAAAGGACATAGTCCTACCTCACATCTCCAAACCCGATTTTCCATAAAAAGTTACAGCAGCAAAGGATAAAATGGACCATTCCTATTTCCATCTTGAAAGTATATTGGTCTTTGAGAAGTGTTCCCCAAGACAAATGTACTCAAATAGCTTTGTATACAATGATTAATACATTAATATTTACTATAAAATGTCAATACACCAGCAGTGTATCTACATTTATATCAGAAGAGACTGAACCTAAATTCCATCATAATATACCGGATATGATTCAGTAGCTAATCTTTCATACATTACTGAAAAGTTATGAAACTATTTTTATATAACTCCCAGTTTGTGTTTTGCAAATTTTAGTCAAATAAATAAATTATGACATGGAGAACTTTTGATTAGGTAGAATCAAAGTGCTTTAAGTGTTTTAAGTGCTTCCTTTTGATAAACTACCTTGCAAACTAGAAGTGATTAATTGAATTGTCAGGTTGCACACAAGAAGAACCATAATCACCTCATTGTAACACTGTTAAATACATTTTATTCGAGTAATTTTGTAAATAACATCGTTACACTTTAGGAGATGGTCAGTAGCTTTAGATGACTTTTAAACAGACATAAACCAATCACTTGAAAGAAACAGCCCCAAGAAATTCACAACCAACAAGTTTTATTGGTAGCTAAAGTAATTAAGAGCTTAAAGTGCTTCAGCTTCTTGCTTTAGCATCAAGTACAATCAGAAGAATTGCTTTTGCTTTGCTACTAAGGATATCAACTTGCTCAAAGAGAAAGCACAGTTTGAAGTTTTGGCTTCCAATAATAACTTTTGCTTCCATCTTGCCTCTCTAAAGTACTTGCCCTTAACATGTCAGACCTTATGAATTCCCAGTGAATATTATTGGGAGTGCTGATCAGCACAGGAGAATAATTCCCTCCTTATTTCTAAACTTTCCCTGATCGCCTCTCTGGCCTGAACATGATGTTGCTGCATCTCATGTCCTTTCTTCTTGATTAATAGGGAAGACACCTTGATAAAAGGCATAAATATGAAATCTTCAGAGAAGATTCAAAAATGCAAAGACTTTTTTTTCTTTCATTTGCAATTTTTAGTCCAGTTGACTAATCAGCAAGTAGTTTCCTTGACTATTTATTGAATAATGCAGATGTTACTTGCTGTTCTATATAATACTACTATATACTTGTTTCAATATTAGTTGAAAGTAGAGACAATGGTGCCTAGCTCACCTTTAGCTGCCTCCTTTGAAAGACTCTGCACCTTTCCACCTGCCCAGAAATCACCAGCCACCCACCAACTCCTCCCCGCCCTCCAGGCCAGCAGCTCTCCTGCTGGGTCAGTTACAGAAGACTGGCAACAAGAACAACAAAGTCAACGCGCCCACCTTGCCGGGCTTTGCTCTTGCTGCCAGGAGGGCGGACTGCAGCACCATCTCGCTCAGCCCTACACAGAACTGGGACAAGTCCTTTGTTTCTGCACCACCTTACCGGTGGCACAGCTTTGTTTGAGGTGTTGCTGTTCAGGAAGCTTTGCTTTTTTCTCTATTATTTCTCACCATTTTCCTATTCATTCAAATGCAATGGCTGCTTAACTTGCATTGATAAAATACTTGTGGATTCTTAACCAAATAACTGACCTGTGCATACAACACTAAAGGCAGAGCAACACTGGAAACTGCATCGTGAACGGCAATCTGAGAGATCAGCTCTTTCCTTCGAGTGATGACTACCATTATGTATGATACCGAAGAATGAGAAGAACTTTAAGATTTTTAATTTGAAAAGTCTTGACTAGATGACTAATCAACCACTTTCTAAGATTTTTTTCCAGCAAATATTACTTGTGACATACAAGATACTTAGAAGATGATAATTTTATGGTGGGTTGATTAAATGGTTAACATATCAGTGGCAATTGTAATGAACTTCGGGAGAGATGAGAAACTTATTGTATTAGTACTGACCACATAGCCTTGTTATATTTTAAAATGCATAGGTGCACTGGGAATGAAGGTTTTGAAACAAATGCAGAAAAATGAAGAGGATTTTTAATTCATGGTGCACTTACTATTTTTATGTGGTACTATGGCAACATGGTTATTCCAAGTAATTTATCATTAAACTTGTTGCTGCCTGTCATATCTTATTCTATTAATGAAACTCAATAACTGGATATTTAGGAGAATAATTCTTAAAACAAAGCATGGCCTATCTCCTTGGAAAGCAAAAGTTTCTGATTTTGAGAACGTGAACATAAAGAAAGAACAGGTTAATATCAGAGCTTTTGAATGTATAATATATGCAATATATGTATAGGCCCACATTAAAAAGCTTAGCATACAGTTACAGGAAAACCACCAATTTTTTCAGACTGAGGTGTTTAGATTACATCTGACTGTGCTGTATTTGCAAATGGGGAAGTTAGGCCATCAAAACGCTTGGGTTCACTACAAGGAATTCAAGACCGGATTATAGACTGGTTATAAGACCAGAGGTCAATTTGAAGATTTGGAAACATTTTTGTTTACTAGATTCTATCTATGTTGCATTACACATCCAAGATCTTAATCCTTCAGAAATTAAAGCAAATAGAAGTTCTCTATGAATCACTGAAAATAAATGCATTTATTTTTTGTTTCTCCTAATTCCTTCCCTCCCAGACGAAGAGACACATACTTAGCTTTTCTGGAAAACCTTGTGTCCTTTATCAGTCACATCTCCTGTCAAGGCAACTTTCCTTTAAAGTGTTGGCGACCTTACTTGTACTGCCAGCTCATACTGCATGGGGATATCCATTATCCTAGATTTCTGATGCTGACTTGTCACACACCGCAAATCCCTAATGTTTAATTGTGAATGTCCTGAAAAATCAGTCACGTTCTTCACGATCACAAAAAAAAAAAAAAAAGGCAAAAAGCAAAGAGAAAACGTTCAAGGCCACCCTCCCCCTTGCTGGTACCCCTCTGAACAAAATGGACCCGGAACCCCACTCAGTGTGTGTAGGTACAAATTAATGAGCTGCTAATGCCCAAACCCTGCCAGATCCCAACTTCCCATTGGCTGCAATCTGGTCATTAGAGAGGTAATTAATGCCAGATTGCACACACAATGCTAACAAACAAACAAAACAACCCCAAACCTGCTTTTCTCCTGCCACAAACAGCAAAACAAACAATACTGAATAACGGCAGCTTTCAAAGGACAGTTGCAGCGCTGCAGCGGCACCTCAGTTAATGAGTGTATAGAAAAGGATTTATCTGAAGAAGAAAGTAAAACTCAACAGCCTTTCAGGCACATGAAACTAGCTTGGAGAAAACTCTGAGACAGTGGCAGCTACTTAAGAAGAAAATTCAGCTGAAAATCAATGTACAAAGAATTCGGTTCAAAATTTCAGTAATGTTTTTTCCCCTCGTCATTTATTGCTCCGATTGTGAAAAGTGCTAGAAGCTGGAATGCAGATTTCTCTGACTAATCGTTATATGAGTGATCATGACCACATATTATTGCTTAAGTTTTCTGGCAGTACCTGTAATTTCAGTCATGATGAACTAATATGACTTCTTTGAAATGTCATGTATGCTTCATCATGGATTTAGTTAGAAATTAATATTATTCCATGGCCAGTTTCAGTGTCAGCAAATAGCTTAAAATACAATGTTGAGAAAACAGCAGCAGCAGTAACAAGAATATTATTAGCGTAACTAACAAATTAATTCCCATCAACCATGCACAACCTCTTTCTTTCTTTTTTTGAATCGATGGTTTATGATAAAAGGTGTCTCCACTGAACTAAGCTCCTAACTAGTTTGCTCAATGAAGAGGGTAACTCACCTTTTTAAAATATCTGAAAGCAAACTTACTTTATAAAAATATAAAGAATAAATACATTAAGCTTTCAGACAAAGAATGGTTGTCAGGTTCTTAGTATGCAATGTAAAACTGTAATATTCTATGTAGTGCTTTAGTTTTCTAATAAGTCATTGTGATAAGGTTAACACTTCAACACAGAACAACATATAAAGAACACCCAAAGATGAAAATTACTTTGCTTATGTTGCTGTATTGGAATTTTATTTGCTAAAGGGTGAAAACAGATTTGCAAAATTCACAGTTAAGTTAAAACAATAGTTTAAAACCTTTTATTCCTAGCCCTGGCTGCCTTCAGGAAGGAAAGAACATCTGGTTATTTAAGGAACACAATATGTTCACATTTTCTATGACTTTTGTTTCTAATTGGGTTTTTAATTTTTTTTTTTTATTTGAACAACTCTAGTTAGAACTATGTTTTTTAATCACTTTATATTTTTCCACTGCCCTATCTCCATATCTCTACCTCTTAATTTTGCAGCCTTTGCTTTGAAAATTAACAATGCTCAATGGTTTTGATAAGGAAAAAAAAATGAAGAAAATTGGCCACTTGTGGGATATTAAACACAGAGACACACCTTCAGTAAATGCTTTTGGATATACATGAAAAAACCTTCCCTTATTTTCTCATTTCAAGCATACATACTTTAAAAAGCCCATTCTTCCATAAGAAGCTCTACTTTTATATTCAGAAGGACTGTAAGTGCATAGAAGTTACTTTCATATAAATAATTGGGGTAATTATCTGTTCAAAGATTAGAAATATAAAACAAATACTCTGCTAAGCAGGTTAACTTTATCATCCTGTGCAAAGACAACACTGATTTGAGCTTTTCATTCTATGTTTTCCTAACAAACGGAGCTAGCCAAATACAGAAAAAGGCTGAAATTCAATTACTCTGCATTGATCCATACTCACGGCTGTAAAATTAGTATCTCTCAGGCCCCCCTTCAGAGACAGGTGCATTAACTTGTTTTCAGCTATTACAGAGATGTGTTTCTCTTCTGTGGCACTGGAATATATGAGGGATGTGGTATCTCAAATGTCCTCTCATCCCAACTGCCAACTGGGGTTCATGAAGTGAAAAGGAGAGCTGCTGCATGCATTAGACTAATGACAAGCACTAATTACTTTTCATATTATTGTTATTACTGGATAATGATAAGGCTTCTGCTAAGGTTTGATTTCACAAAATGTCAGAAAATTGTATTTGTCCATCTGTAAGAAAAAAATGCCACCCATCTTTTAAGTACAGCTTCCTTTCAACATTTAGGTTGCTGTCCAGGTGATGACTGCAGTGAAAAGAAGCAAACAATAAATGACAGGTTCATCAAGCCAAAGTTTAGCTCTCCTGATAGTCTACAAGACAGATAGGTAAGGACAAGAAATCTGTTATGTCAGACCAAGGAAACAGAAGAAATAATGGATGTTATTAGATGTGCAAACCCAGATTATCTCCAGAATCAGACGTTATGGATGGAAAAGTCATATCAGGTCCATCTTAACTACTTCACCATTTATGACAGGATTGTTCCTTAAGAACCTTTCAGTTTTATGTACAAACCACCAACCTTTCTTAGTCTGAATACCCCACACCTTCCTCTCAGTGAGACTGGCATTTACGTAGCTGCAAAAATAATCCCAAAGACCATATATATTAACAAACTTGCAAGAGGCAGATTCCTGTTTGACCCTGCCCATGACTTCTAAACTGCATTTCTTGTCCAGCTAAGATTTAAAGCTCCAAGGGGCAAAGAGCAAGGTTCTCTCAGATATTTGGAACAACACTAAACATTCTTGCTATGTTCAACAAATAATGAAATAAGCCACTGGACCACGTAACAGTCTCCCAGAGAAGAGTTCCCTAACTTCACACATTAAAACCCAAGCGAAATCTTGGAAGAAATGCCACACAGAACAACTCAGCCCTGGCTCAGGAGACCTAAATTGCACTGAACCAAATGTAATTTCCCAATAGAAACTAGAAGCTGGTGACAGAAAAATGCACAGGAAAATGTCAGTGGAGGAGAGAAATATCATTAAGCACTGAATTTGCTAATCGTCACTTACAAGTTATACTACTGACTAAAATCTCCTTTTCTTCCAATATCCTTTTATCTGCTCAGGGATTAAAGGCAAACTGAATTATCTTTACACAGAGAGGAAAAAAAAAAGGTACAATTTCCCACTTATATTAGTATATTATTTGTGTACTGACTTTAGACTCCTACAGCACCCATGATGTCTTGGTTGAGTCTTCCCTTTCATTCTGTGTAATTAAAAATTTTGACAGACTTGGAAAATTTTTATGTATGGGTCTTAACAGAATAACAAGACTTCCATTTCAGAAATCCATTGGATTGAACCAACATATGCTTAAAGACACATAAGTGAAACTTAAAATCATACCCAGGGAAAGACAAGAAACAGGTACTCAAGTCATAGCATTGAAAATACATTTCTGTCTCAGACCAGGAGCTATTTTTTTCTTTTAGAGTGATCTTTTTGAACTGTTTAGCTTCCTTAATGTAAGAAGTCCAGACCCAACCTAAAATGAGAGGTGGCTGTAAGTCCCTTAGGGCTTTTAATTCACTGGAAATTACAGCTTCCTAACCTTCAGAGTATTTCCCAAGCAAATAAGTACAGCTCATAAATGAAGAACAATTATAATTAACCATTTATAAATTGACAAAACAACTATCAGTCTTTGCATGAAAGAGCTTTAAGTACTCATTCACCTGAGTGAAGGGAGAACTACCTGAAAGATATGGTAGGAACTACATCCAGTATTTTACTGAAAGGTGTTTGAGGCACACCTGGGAACGTTAATAGGACACTGAGGCCTTATGAGCCTGAAAACTTCATTCTGTTGGAGACAAGAGCATAAGGACTGGAACAGTGATCAAGCTTCTTTCACAGGAAGTTGGTGGTATATTTTTGCCCCCTTCAGCTGGTAAGATACCTTGTATAATGCCTAGGATGCTTTGGAGGACAGCTGAATAATTAGTAACTATCTTTTAACATATCCCTTCAATAAATGACAGATTGCACATTGGATCTAGATTGATATCTTAGCACAATTTTCCTTCCTCTATATCTTCCCTGTAAAAAATACTTCTACCTTGTTTTGCTAAGAGAGGACATCAATAAATGCTGGGCAGTCTAATTTCACAGACTGCTGCCAAAATCTTAATAAAGATTCCTGACATCTAACATTACAAACTTTCTTACACACTGGAAAGACGATATACTTTACTTCTCATCATGAAAGAAATCCTTGTGCCCAGAAGAAATGAAGAAAGCAGCTTTAAGGATGCAGATTTCTGTGAAAAACTGATACAGAAACAGAGATAATTTTTTCTTAATCCATGAAAGTGTAAACATTGGTACTGAATGAAATTTTGCAGAAGGCAGTCAGAGTGCATAAGTGATGAATTTTTCACTTTTAAAGGTGATGTGCATCAAGATGAGGGAAATCAGACTTTGAACTGGCAGCCTAATAATGGGACATGTACAAAGACAGTTCAAAACCAGCAGCACAAATCCAGCTATCTGCCAAAGATCTGAGTACTGCAGAGAGTACTGTGTACAGCTTCATCTCAAACACTTTATCCACTGTACTGTGGATATCTGCTGTATATTATATCCACACACGTACACAGGCCATTCTAAAACAGCAAGAGGGTTTTTTTTTTTTTTTAATATGAGTGTATCAGAAACTGTATGCTAGTAATGTGTCAAATAAAATGTATGTATTTATACTTTTTATTCATGTGAATCTTTTCAGGCTGTAACAGCAGACTTGTTTTTAATTGAAAAACATCACATAACTCTATATAGTGGGTGGGTAGTGTTTTAAGGATTAACAGTGATTAATCTGCAGAAATCCCATGAAAAAGGTCTTACAGATTAAATTGCATGACAGTTTCCATACAGCTTACTCCGTTATTGCATAAAATATTACTGTTTTCCCCAAAAGTATACTTTACTATGAAAGATGTCTGTGCAGAATACTAAGCAAAGGTATTCTAAAGGGCATAAACATCTGCAGTTACCGGAGCTCCTAGATAACTTTAGCAAAGTAGTAGGATATTATCCTTTAAAGAGTAAAGGAACTCATTTCTACTCTTGGTTACCAACTCTTTCCTTCAGGGTTTTGTCAAGTAAGAATAAACTCGAAACTACAGTTTAGTCCCCAAAATGTAGGTTGTTATTAACTTCACAGTATCTAGAACACTTTATTACAGATATTTATTCCCTGTATTTACAAAGTGAGCATCTCACCTTTGGATCTCGGAGAAAAAGTGCTCTTAGGATAAGGGAGTGAACATCTCCAATAGGTGGATAATGCATCAAAAGTCCCAAACAGGTCTGATAGTTACTTGAAATCACTACAATGAAAATGAAAAAGGAAAAAAAAAAGTGAAATATTACTATAACAGTACCTTTTCCAGCAGATTTGTTACAGTTCAGATTCAGCTGTCTTTTCCCACATTAAGTCTCTTAGAACTCAAGCAGTGCTCAAAGCAAAAGAAAATATTACATAATCAAGCTTCATGACTACGCTTAGTCCAATATCATCATGGACAATCCTAAACCTACCCCTGACTTTATGCCATAGACATTTATGTTAGCTCCAGATGTAGATACATAAACTTAGATCTCTGTAGCTGTGCACCTTAAGCCTGCCCTAGTCAGTGAAGGTCAGGGCAATACAGTCAGTGGAGCCTGAAGAACTAGTCCTACATACTGAAATGGACACTGACTCTTCAGACACTCATCTGAAGACACCTAAATTTAAGCTGAAAATTTTGTGAGATAAGTTTTACCTTCAGTGCTGCTTTTATGATAACTTGCCCCCACTCTGACAATTCTTTGCTGAAGTATCTTTTGTGTTGTTCTTATGTACAGATACACATATATGCCCACACGTGGTGGGTTAACCTTGGCTGGATGCCAGGTGCCCACCAGACCCCTCTGTCACTCCCCCTTCAGCAAAATAAAGGGGGAGAATAAGATGAAAAACTCATGGGTCAAGATAAAAGCAGCTTAATTAAAGCAAAGGCCAAGGCCATGCACAGAAACAAAAGGTAAACAAAGATGTTTTTCTCTACTTCCCCTCAGTAAGTGATGTCCAGCCACTTCCCAGGAAAGCAGAGCTTCAGTGTGTGCAGCAGCTGCTCCTGGAGACAAACACAGTGACCAATGCCCCCTCTTCCTCCCTGCCCTTGGCTTTTATGGCTGAGCTGAGGTCACATGGTCTGGAACAGCCAATCCGGGTCAGCTGTCTCGGCTCCGCCCCCCCCCCCCCCTGCCAGCTGCCAGGGTCACACTCAGCCCTGGGAGGGCTGCTGGGGGGGTACTGACGCCACCTCAGCCAGACCCAATACGCCACATGTTTAACATAAACTCCTTGTTTTCTCATAAATCCAAAGCTATTCACAAAATGTTCTGGAAAAAGAAAAAGGTTAGATTTTAATTTCATAAATACTTAAAAGTATAATATACAATTAACTTTATTGGAATTTTTAATTATTCAGGAAATTTTGAGCATGATTTGCTAAAGTTTATCATTTTGTTATAACTGTGCCTGATTTTATCTGACTCTATGTAAGCATACTCTATGTTTCCTTGCTTGTTGTTTTTGTCTTCTGTTTTGGTTTTTTTTTCTGAAATCGATCTAATTATGAGTGCAATTATTAAAGACATCTTTTCAGGCAGGTCTATGTAAACTACTTCATTTCTTTTGCACTATCTAAATCCAGGCAATCCATCTGCCACAGCTGTCAATGCAATGGCTGCTAACGATGCTTGCACTCCGCAACATAAAGACAGCCTCCAACAACAGTAATTGTAAATACATTTTTAACAAACATTACTACTCTGAGAACTTTAGCTGTAGTAAGAAATACTTTTAATTAACTTGGCCTCTACATGGAAAAGATCACTGCAAATATAAAATTATTCTGAATCAATAAAAGGCAAAATAAAGGGCTGTTTTGTGGACAGAAAGATTTAAATGTTTTACTTTTTTTCTTTCATCTGAATAAGCCTCGTATCCTCCTGTACCTTTCCTCCCTCAACAAGAGGATTATGGCGAAAAGATACAGAACTGGGCAAAATGAATAATCATAATCTGTGTAGGGAATTCATTTCCGTTGCTGATCCGACAGCTTGCAATTTCATACATCTGCTTTCATTTGTAAAGCACTCACTTATCCTACTCATTCTTTATCTGTTCTGCCTGTTCTTTTCCCTACCCTTTGTTTTTCTTGTTCATATTCAGGTACCTGTTTTTTCTTCTTGAAGTCACAAAGCTGGCATAATGAACACAATACAATGGTCTCCATCAGAGTTCTTTCAGAGGAGTATAATACGAGCACCACATAGTACGTACCCAGTCAAATTCTCATATGTAAATCAAATTGAAGATACTGTACTACAGTTATGATCATGATGCCTTTGTACCAAAGCAAATAAAAATACTGAAAATTGATAGTAAATTCTAAATACTTTTATAAACAATAGGCAGTAAGACCAATGCATTTCTCTTTTGAACAGATCAGTATGTATTCCATTCTGCAATGTGAAATGGGTTAAAATTACCCTTTCTTTACTTTTCCTAGAGGAGTTCTTTGCTGTCTCACAGATACAGAGAAAAGTAAATATTAAAAAAGCTAATTTATTTTAATGGTGCAGACTTGACCCCTGACAAAAAAAAAGTATCTTTTCAACCACAAGACATTTACTATAATTATTAAGTTTTTTAAATGCATAATAGTGAAGCAATTGAATAATGGAAAAAAATCAAACTGTTGAGCAATGCCCTGTGTCCCCTCTGATCCCTAAAAGTTAAATTTTACAATAAAACATTACCATCCAAAGAAAGTTAAAAAACTCCAACACTTCAACAAGGAAGGCCTGCTAACTCTTTTCTTTAGGTCTTTCCTCACATATTCAGCTGTCCCCTTTTCATGTAGAAATCTTTACAGAAGAAAACATTGTTGCCAGTGCTGTATTTACTGGGGAATCTTGGGTTAAAGTGATTACTTTTCTGAAACACCTCTGGGTACCTTGTGTTTCAGAGCGATCTGTATGCTGCCCATGAGCCGGCAACGTGCACCCGCAGCCCAGAAAGCCGACCGTATCCTGGGCTGCATCAAAATAAGAAGGTGACTCTGCCCCTCTCCTCCGCTCTGGTGAGACCCCACCTGCAGTACTGTATCCAGGTCTGGGGTCCTCAGGACAGGAAGGACATGGACCTGTTGGAGCGGGTGCAGAGGAGTGCCACAAAAATCATGAGGGGGATGGAGCACCTCCCCTATGAGGAGGCTCAGGGAGTTGCGGTTGTTCAGCCTGGAGAAGAGAAGGCTCCGGAGAGACCTTGTGGTGGGCTTTCAATACTTTAAGTGGGTTTATAAGAAAGACAGTGAGATACTTTTTATCGAGGTCTATAGTGACAGGACAATGGGCAACGGTTTTAAGGTGAAAGAAGGTAGATTTAGATTGGACATAAGGAATGAATGGTTTACAACGAGGGTGGTGAGACACTGGTACAGGTTGCCCAGAGAAGCTGTAAACGCCCCATCCCTGGAGGTGTTCAAGGTCACGTTGGACAGGGCTTTGAGCAACCTGGTCTAGCGAGAGATGTCCCTGCCCATGGTAGGGGTGTTGGAACTAGATGATCTTTAAAAGTCCCTTCCAACCCAAACCATTCTATGATTCTTGTCTCTTCAGGACAAAATGTATAATATTATCCCACAGAGTGGCAGTTTTCTTAAAAAAATATAAAGAAAATAGCAGTAAAACAAAACAAACACCCTTTTCTGAATATGCACATCGGAGTTAAAAGGATTTCTAAGAATCAACTGTAGGATAGTTTCTGGAAGGAAATTCTGTGCAATACAAATTTCTCCAGTCTCAGCAGTAGCTGGATGGTGCTGAAGTTCAACAGTGAAATATCCTACACTGTGGCCAGCTGCCTTCTAATAAGGTTGGTACTTCTGTACCTGTGCTTTTCCTTCACCAATTGGTTTGGCAAGAGTCACACCTAGATCCCACTTTTATTTTGAATAAGTTGTTACTTCTCCAAAGAAGAATGCTATTGGTATTTCCAAGGAAAGGATTAGAGAAACTCCTATACATAGAGAAAGCAATCTTACTGCCTTTTGATTAATATTGGTTATGCACTGCCCAGAGGAACCTAAAATTACTTTCCCCTTTCTTCTTTAGATGAGACTGATTTTCTCTGTTTGGCCCATAACCATTCTTGGACACAAGCAGCAATAATATCAGTGGAAAACATGTAAACTGACTGTACCGGTCCTTGACCAAGTCCTAATTTTCTCCCACTTTCCGTTTCTTAAGATTTTAATGTTTGAAGCCACCAATCCTGTATCCAAATGAGTTCCTAACCCAGGAAGGGTCTACTTCCCTCTGCTGCTTTATGCATGGCTATGTTCTCTTCAGTAGGCCCTAAACTGGGTTAAACATGGATAGTACAAACATCTTGCACTGTAACAGAAATAACAAATCAGCTCCTCTAAATATTCAGAGTGCTTGTACATAAGAAAAAAATATATCCTAACAATGGTCATAGCTAGTCTTCAAGCGGGAACATGATGAAAATATACCTATTCTAACACTAATGAGTCAAATTTAGCTCCTGGTGTAATAATGACATTAGTTTACCATGTAAAATATAGACAGGTCTTCCAGGTTTCTTAATTTCTGTCCTTGTGGAAGGGAAGTATATAAAAAAATATATATTTTTGTACTGCACCCTCCCCCTCCATTCTGACTTCATGAGCAACTCCATATACATCCATATTGGTAAACAAGAAGTAACATATTCATGCTTCTGATTTGACAGATTAAAAAAAGAAGGTTGTTCTACATGATTTTTTTTCAAAGAAACCCAGAAGATAACTCATTAAAACTCAAAGATAAATTGGTATACAACCCTACACTTGGCTTGTGAGAATTATAACTCTACAGATAAAGCTCTGCTTGGATACAGATGTAAAACTGAACAGAGCAGTTTACAGGTTGGTTGTGTACATGTTTATGTATCTGTAATTTCTAAAATGTATAAACAATAAACTAATAATCTAAATGCTCCCTTCTCCTTGAATTGTATATTGTTTGAGTAACAGGGGATTTTAAAAACTAAAGTAAAATATAACGAAAAATATAGCAGAAAGAATACTTTCTTAAAATTCTTATCCTTGAGAATATCATACTAAAACACAGAAAAAAATCCATGCACTCCCAAACCAGCAACTTCTCCCCCATCCCCAAATGTGTTGGTATAAAAGAATCTGCATAATTTCTAAACTTTCAAATCCTTTCAGTATTGTATTATTATCATTGTTTATGCTTGACATTTTTATAAAATAATATCTTAGGAGCTGTATTATTATTCCTACTGTTTCAAAGTTTTTAAAATTATAATTTCCAGACCATTTATTTATAGATGATTAACATCATTGGGTGTTTTGATTTAACATTTCATTTCACCAAATAAAGAGAAGACTTTAGAAACTTACTTTATTGGACAATGTTTTAAAAAATATTACAACAGACCTTTGAACTCCATTCAAAGCTCAAATATTATCAGCGATTAAAAAAATGAGGAAAAATGGAAAACTTTTCTATTATAGATATATAAGAAAATCTTTCTTTTATCATATCAAGAACTGTGGAAATTGCTATAGTTTGAGCTTGACTTTGAAAATATATTCAACTTTACAGTATTTATGTCTGGGTATTTTGTTTCACCATTCTATTACACTTAGAGTAACTAATTAGGTCCAACTATAGAACAAGAAGTTTCTTATTACAGAAACAGAGTATGTGTGAAGTATTAGCTGACTTTGCATCTCATTTGGGCAAATGTACTCCACTTTAAAGCTATTTACTACTCTATTTACTAAGCCTGGGGATTTCAGAGAAAAGAGGGAGACTAATTTCATACAGATGCCTAGAACACATTTTAATCTCACATTTTTAGTTACTGCATACTGATACTTGTACATGAGCACCACACGGCAGAAGGAAATAAACCCAGAATGACCTTCCTTCCCCAGGACAGAGAGAGTGCTTACCAATACAATTCTCGAGTATTTTTTTTTAAAGGGAAACAATGACAGAAAATAAAATAATGAGGTTAAGAAACATTTTTACATGCATCCGCACATACACAATCTATACAAAAAATCTGAAGATTATTTCAGTTTACTGCACATAAACAAGACAGATTTAGATTGCAGAACATAATGACCTAGAATCAGACCATCCTGAAACAGGAGCATTAATTTCAAAACCTCTAAACTGAACTAAATGTCCACTTCTTCGAGAGGAATTTAAGGTATATGCTATGCTGCATGTTAATTACAAAAACACATGAAAGCAGGCAGTGGAACGACAGTACGTGTAAAGTATATGCACGTAATATTTTCAAGATTGAGCCCTAAAATAGGAACCACAGATGTTGAAAACTTCATGTGTCCTAGAATACAAAATTGTGTCAAATATGTGACCTTGTTATAACCTAAAGCTTACAGATTGTATATAATTAACTCTGAGCAGCATGCTACAGAATTCATCTATTTAATGACAGACATGCATCTTGCTGCAAAATGCATACTTTGTTGCGGCAAAGTTGTATACAGAGTTTTTGCAAAATATGATGGGACAGAAATAAATGCCTCAATTAATCATTACATATCTTCCTCCTCCAATTATATAACGTAACAACATTTTTGTGATGTTCTGTTTGTCTCAAATTAATGTATTTATTGGTCATCACTAACTCATAAGTATTCAGCTTTGCACATACTTCAGGTGTACTAAAACAAAATGAAATTATTCTGTTTTAAAGATGCCACTCTTGCACAGAAAAAACATATGTTGTAATTGTTACTCATCTCTGCATTTAAATTTCCTTCAAGATATATATTTGAAAATTATAAGTCATTGTTTTCTGTATTTTCACATTTCTCACAGCAGAACGGCATAAAAATATTTCCAGTGTCAAAGGGAGGCTTTACTCAATTCTTGGTCAGAAGGTGGAGCTCTATACATACCTGTGTCAGCTACTCCACATAAAATCTGCAGCTCCACATAAAAACACAGAAGTAGGCAGAAAACAAACCTGCATTTAACTCCAAGATACAGTTTGTTTCATAAATACAGCACACCACATCCGATAACAAATAGCTCCTCTCCTAGCATTTGAAAAGATTTTCAGTATGTTAAAAAAGTCACAATGAAATTTAGCTCTTCTTAAGTTCTTTTTTTTCTTTGAAAAAATAGATTTGCATTGTTTTTAAAAGATTGTAAGATAGTTGATACTTACAGGCATCTCTAATATATAACAACATGGCTACAAAAATGTAGTCAACTAAATTCAGGGTGATACTGTCAGCAAACAAAGCATCCCAGACAACCAGAAGGTCCTGAAGTGGGAATTCACGTCCAAACAGGAGCCTCACCCACCGTCTGAAAAAAAAAGGAAAAGACGTAATTTGTATTTCTCTGTTTTGCCAAGTATGGTAAAGTTAGGATACATAGGATCAACTACAATCTAAAACATCTTACCAGAATATTCTGCAAAGCATGAAGATCTGTGGTAACCCCCTAACTAATTGTATTTGTGGAAATGTTACTGCATCGACATTGAAGAAGTGATACATTACAGACTGCAGAAATTTAACTGACTAATATTATTACATGGGTGAACCACAAAGGATAAAGCATATCAATCCTATATGCCATATTTTTGAGCATATAATGTGATACTGATCTAGGAGGAAAAGGAGAAAAATGTTACACAAGAATAGCCTGGAACAGCAAAAACAGGAGGATGAAGCCAGTGGTTTACGAGAAGCCCTAAAAAGCCCAGTCAAGTGAAAGCCGGTTCAGAGGCAGATGCCAAACTGCAGTTAAAATGGATTGGGGCACACTTCGTAGAGGCTTCCTCCCTATTATTGATGACAGTGTTTGCAGCTCCATGTGAAATATGCTATGGATGCTATTTTGATTAAACTTAATTTAAATTTACCAGACTTAGTGATAATCTGCATGTAGACTGTACTGTTAATTCCTGTTCATATCTATGCTGCTTTCATACCTAGCAAAATGTGAAATTCTGTCTTAGTAAATATAATACTTTCTTGAGGCTGTAAGCTTGAAATCCAGAAGAAAAAAAAATAATTTCTCAAGACTTCTTACTTCCAGTTCTGGCTCTTACACTGACTTACTTGCTGACCTCAGGAAAGGCATTTCCCTTTCCTTTTCCAGAACAGACCCACTAGCTTTGTAACTTTTTAGATAGGATTATCTAAGGTTACATTTGAAAGAGCTAAAGAATAGTTAGTAACCATTAATCCTGGAATAGTTATTATGAAATTGACTTAAAAATATTTAATTACATTTTTAGCTGGGATATGCAAACTACTATGCATGTGGAAACTCTTTATTCAGTGGCAAGAAAAGACTGATTGCAAATTTCTGCTAAGCAAATTAAGTCATTCTTTAAAACTTACAAAAATTCCTAAAAAGGCAACTAGAAATATAATCGAGATTAGTTTCACTTGTAAGTATTAATGTTTAACCACTTTTATCCCAGAACTTACTGTTGGTTTAAGGCATCTGTTTTTTTTTTTTTTTTCCTGATTCCAGTAATAGAAGTTCATTTCTAGACAAATGAATTCCAACATGTGAATTGAGCACAAGCTTTTAAGATAGCAACAATCTGTACAAAAAAACTCTCTCTTCCAAAAGAAATTCAGAACACATTCAGACATTTTGTGAGTCAAGGTTTTGTTCACTTAAACTTTTATTCCCTCCACCACTGCAACCACATGTATAATCTGCAAAAACATCCATGCTACAGATTTAGACATCATTACACAGAACTTTTTCCCTTGAAAGACACGTTCCCTTTTAAAAGTGAAAATATGTGATTTCAAAAACCAGTGCCATCTCATCCTTATATAAAATATTTACATTCTAAGGTCTTGTAATTTTTTATGTTAGCATAGTAATTTAAAAAGTTGCAATATTACTATGGCAAAATACAAACCCTGCATTGCCTCTCTGATCAAACCCCTTTCCTATGAGGACTTATTTTCAGGCCTCAGAAAGAGAAGTCAGAAGAACTGTTAACACAAAAGCAAAGCTTAGCTAGTGGATTTAATGCCACGTCTGTTCTAAGGGATTTCACCACATAGTGGCACATCACCCTACAGCGCCTAGGCTACAGAAGAGTATTATCCTATGATGACACAAACATAACCCAAACTCTGCATGAAGCACTAAGCTCTGTTACTTGCACTAACAACCCCTCCCACCTGTAAACCTGCAACTTTCAAGTTACAAAAACTGTTAGGTGAGAAATTCCAGCTAAGCTAGAAGCATTTGAGCTGACTTTGCTTGGAACTACACAAATCTCATTCAGAAGCCTTGCTAAAAGTCTAATACACTTCAAGGGAAAAAATACACCATGGTGTAATGGGATTTGTTATTAGTCTTTTATTAGAAATCTCTTCTGCTTCTTTACTACTTCATTAAGCAGTGTTAATCGTTTGTAGATGCAGGTTTATTCTGCTTAGGTAGAAGTCATTCCTTTTTTTCTCCTGCTTTTACATCTTCTCCTGGGAAAATAAAATCTCAGTCCCCGGAGGTATCACATTTCACAGATGTAGACTGCTGAAGAACAACTGGACTTCCTTTTCACAGAATCACAGAATCACAGAACGTCAGAGATTGGAAGGGACCTCGAAAGATCATCTAGTCCAATCCCCCTGCCGGAGCAGGAACACCTAGATCAGATCACACAGGAACGCATCCAGGCGGGCTTTGAATGTCTCCAGAGAAGGAGACTCCACAACCTCTCTGGGCAGCCTGTTCCAGTGCTCTGTCACCCTCACCGTGAAGAAGTTTTTTCTCATATTCAAGTGGAACCTCCTATGTTGCAGCTTGAACCCATTGCCCCTTGTCCTATCACTGGATGTCACAGAGAAGAGCCTGGCTCCATCCTCCTGACACTCACCCTTTTGCAACCATAATATTACTGTTAATTATTTGAACTTTCCTGTCTTAAAGGGAGTAAGCAATTCATACCGTTGTAAATGCATATATACTAACTGATCTCTTATTTTCTTTGGCAGCATTTAGCTCATACCATCTATAAGCCAAGGACCCTATTGCCTATGAACCATACTGCCATATGGCAGGACTTATTCAGCTTTTGTATTCATAAAAAGGGATCTTAACTCCTTAAAGTAAGTGTCCACACTGAAAAGCTGTCTTTCAAACTAACATGTATTTATTGCTTTTATACTATTTGCCAAGAATTTAAGACATACTTAATAATTGCATTGGACATGATAAACCTTGGGGTTTTTTTTTTTTTTTGAGATGGTTGTCTGAGGTTTAATTATTGTTCTGTCCTGTTAATCTTGCCTTACATCTGTTACACCTGCAGACTGCGAGGCTCACAATAGTATACCTTTTATCACATGCAGTAATACAATAATTCATATTTTACCAGGCAAAATTAGCAATTAAAATCTACAAAAAAACCCCCAGATTCTTTAAATCCATAATACAGCAAGGTACTACTACCTACATTGTAGAATATGTAACTGTATCTTCCACTTATGATTCCTATATAATTAAACTAATATTCTCAAGAGATCAGTAATTACTAGCAATAGCTAATGATTCATTAATGACCCTACAATATAAAGAAAGAAGGAAAAAACTGTGCTCTAGTAAAGCCGTTAAATAAGGCAATGATCTAGCCTTACCAATTTAAACTAAAACCACACCCATTTTGACTACAGGACAATTCTCCAAGCATCTATAAAATTAAGTTGTTATGTGCTACATATATTTAGCTGGTCATCTTCTCTGTCTTCTTGGAAGGCAGAGAATTATTTAGAAAAAACTAATTAGGCCTAAGAAACGGTTACAGACGAGGCAACGGAAACAGTTTAGGAGTGTTTATGAGGACAAAGCAACACAATGAAATCAGAAAGAGTAAGAAAAACCAAAATGCTAGGAAAGGGAACCCATGCCCAGCCAGCATGGGTTCATGAAAGGAAGGTCATGCTTGACCAATCTGATCTCCTTCTGTGACCAGGTGACCCACCTAGTGGATGAGGGAAAGGCCGTGGATGTCATCTACTTGGACTTTAGCAAGGCCTTTGACACCGCGTCCCACAGCATTCTCCTAGAAAAGCTAGTGGCTCATGGCTTAGGCAGGAATACCCTTTGCTGGATAAAAAACTGGCTGGATGGCCGAGCCCAGAGAGTCGTGGTGAGTGGAGTTAAGTCCAGGTGGTGGCCGGTCACCAGTGGTGTCCCCCAGGGATCGGTTTTGGGGGCTGTCCTGTTTAACATCTTTATCAATGACCTGGATGAGGGGATTGAGTGCTCCCTCATTAAGTTTGCAGATGATACCAAGCTGAGCGGGTGTGTCGATCTCCTTGAGGGC
>NW_010114262.1:0-211 GCF_000699245.1 Pterocles gutturalis
CCCTCAAGAGGGAATCACCTATGACAGTTGCCCTCCTTTTTTTCTTAACTGAGGCGGTCGCAATGCGTGGGGCCAACTGTCCCAGCTTAGGAGACCCCCTGGGTGGACCTATTTTCCTGGCCCTCTCGTTCCAGTGCCCCATATCTATTGTGTAAAGGCAACTGGGAGGGTGAGGAAAGTTGGGAGGGGATTCGCCTGCCCCCTGCGCCGG
>NW_010114263.1:0-30484 GCF_000699245.1 Pterocles gutturalis
GGCTGCGCCCCTTCCTCCGTGACACCCCGGGAGTCCGCGGTGATGGCCACGGGGCAGAACCCTGGAGAGATCAGGGCACAGCAGGAGAAGCTGCTGCTGCCGTGCTTCACAGATACGTGTGCTTCAGCCCTGCTGAAATTCGGTGTTGGTGACCTAAGGCTGTCCCCTGAGTCGCCGTCAGTCGCCCTCACATGCCCTTACATGCACCCTCCTGCTTCGTGCTTGCTGCGTTTGCACTGAAAACATGTTTTTTTGCTTGACGTACCACTCCTCCTTTGCCCGAGCTTTCCACTCAGGGTTCTTGTTTGCCCCAGCACTGTGGTGTGGGGAAATCCCTGCTCTCTTGTTTCGGCATTTATGACAGGTAAGGCCCCAGTCTTGTGTCAGGCTGCACTGTATAGGGCCTATCATTACATTTTTGGTAGGACAGTATACACTAATACTTATTCACAAGCGTTAAGCTGTGCGGGCATAGTAAGTATTGCATCTCAAATAGCTTTTATCTTTGTCCTAAGTCGCTCAGTTTTGCTGAGAAGCTCTTGCTTTCTAGGCAGAATAGGTGCTTGCTCCCATGCTCCTTGAGCAAAGATACCAGAAAATTAGTGGGTACTTTCACCTGTTTGTAAAGAAGAGAGTGAAAGGAAAAATACTACAGTGGGAAAGAATAGCTAGTGTTAATCATGTGTTTGTCATGGCTGTGCTAATCGCATTTTGCTTCCTAGTCCTTTAAATTTAAATAAGCTGTGATAATAAAAAATGCAATTCCATCCTTGTCTAACAACTACAGACTTTCCTACTAAGTCAGTCTTCTATAAATCATATTGGGGGAGAAGGGAAAACTAAAGATAGAAATGACAAGGGAAGAGGTGATATAAATGCTAATAACTGTGCCACGTTAATAACATACAGCAGAAGTTAAATCGAAAGCAGTTCACTCAGCAAACTGAGTATGACAGGTGCCTGTATACTGTTTGCTTCATAGGAGGTCAGCTTGATTCAAAATCCGTGTCAGCCCATAAAAACCATCCCCTTGGCTTCAGTGTTCTCTGGACCGGGATTTCAGAAATTAACAAGCAAGACATTACAATCTTATAAGTGAGGGGCCTTCTGTCTGGCTGGATACCAGGGACAGGGGAGGGCTGTTAACATGTGGATGGAACATGTAAACACTTGCCTAACCAACTTTGACAGTGTTAGGGACAAAATGTCTCAGAAATGGTGTTTTATGTGATAGCCAAGTCATAGGATTTGCCCTCCCAGAGAGCTGGGGTTATCCTGTCTCAGATGGCAGCCTGGGGAGGTGCTTAATTTAAAAGGGAGAAATCTAGGGAGCAGGGAGACTCCTGCAGAAAAGCCCAGCTCAGGAATGGGAGCTGGAAAGATGCTTTTTGTACCAGCCTCGTGGTTGACTTACCTACATGGAAATCAGGAAACCAAGACAGGGACGTTACTCCAGGTCTGAAGAGATCCTCTTACAGACAAAAGGATGGGGATTTTATTTTCCTGTATATGCCACATGGTTATTTTTTACACTTGTAGCACATTACTGTTGGACTAGTCTGGCTGAAAATATATTGACTCGCTGAGTCAGTCACCTTTCTGCTCTCCAAAATAGTAATAATTTTAATGACAGGGCTGAATGGCAGCAATATAGAAGAATGGGTGTGCCTACAGATAGCTCTGAAAAGGCTGCTGTACCTCCTTCTGTGAATGCATGCTGCAGATAAAAAAGATTTCTCAGGATGATAATGGAAGTAAAATTTGCATGAGGTAATGTTACCCGCTCTGGACAATACTGTAAAAGAGACCGGAGAACTATGGGTCAGAAGTAAGAGATAACTTTAAAAAATTAGGGAGAAAATGGACCTTGTCCTACCAGTGAAGAAAAGGTGTTTAAGAAATGTTCTAAGTCATGAACTGTTTTGCATTTTCATGTGTCATATTCATATGTTGCTCTCAAGTGGAGAGAGTACTTGGAAGCTTGGAAGCAGAGGGTTCAAAGCAGAGCCTTTTTAACAAAATCTAATAGTATTAGGTACTTGAGATTGAAAAGTGAGAAACAAAGAGAATGTCACTTTTTTTTTTTTTTCTTTTACCTTGAGAGGCATTACTGGGTGTTGAATAGTTTTATTTAATAGAAAACATCACTAGGAAATGGCCAGATCCTTGGTATGTGGCTGTCTCTAGATTTCTTGCTACTTTAAGGGAAATTTACAGTAGGGCTAGAGAGTATTTGCAGAACTTGGTTTATGACTGTCACCCTTGCTTCATATGAGATGTTTTCTATGACAAGTCTGTTCAGTTTGTAGGAAGTAAGTAATGCTGGAGCAATGCTCATAGAAACTAACAAGCTCAGCTCCTGTGGTCTCTTCCAGAACCATTTATAGCCAGTGAAGAGCCTCCTGTTGACCTTTGGACCCTAATCCAATAACACTTCAAGACAAAGCTATATTACAGAGTTACTCCAATCTCGTGAGCTGACCTCATCTGTTCACCTCATAAAATCTTCTTAGACAATTTTTTTTTCCCCCACTAAAAAAGGTAGTCCTGGCACATGACCAGGTAAATTATCAGATTAGAGAAATAAACCATTTCTAATCTATTTCCATGGTTTCCTTCTGCAGCCCATTTCTCTTACAATTTGTTTACAGTACTACATAGCTTTTATGAAATAAAAGACTACATAGCTTTCTTCTTAGAGCAAGGCCTTCAGGAAGTAGTCCCAAATATTTTGGCTGAATGTTCATTCTCCACACAAATACATGTGTGTGAGAGTCTGTGTGTGTGCATGCATGTATTTATTTATTTATTTGTTTTTCTCTAGGTATGTGTGTGCACACACAAATACACACAGCAAAGCATTTTCATCCCAAGAGCTTTAACACCTAACACCAGAAGAGAGATTCTCCCTTTCACTCTGCTAGTGAGAACATTCAACTCTCAACCTTTTAGTGTGAGATTCACAATGATTAGTGTTTTTATTTAGAGCTCAGCTGTTGGAGAACAGAATTTGCATTAAAATCCCAGCTCCCCTGAAGAATGTTGTTGGATGCACTTGCTTGGAAATAACTAAATAAACTGCTCCTGTGTGATGGAGTACAACACAACCTCAAACAACAGAGCCAGCAAATAAGACCTCCGTTACCCTGTGTGCTCAGAAATCTGCCTCTACCCTTATCAATTTTCCTTTTAACACAGTTTCAGAGTGGCTCATGTATGTTGTGGTGGCCTGATTGGTAATGTACATGTACATTTGCATTAGCATTATTATAAAGGGGGAAAGCTGAGGTGCACATTAGCTCACTAGCTCTTTCAGAAGTGCCGAATCAGCCCCAGGCAGCGTTAAATACAATTTGCAGATGTGGCTTCTAACTCTCTCTGCTGCTCACGGGGTGGTAAAGGCCAGGCAGAGAGCAATGTTTTGAACTCAGGACCTGTCTGGAGTAGTGCCTTAATTATCAACGGGAACAGTACAAGGTGGTTTTTTTTTCCTTTCTAGCTATCATATGGCCAGCTCCTGATTCATTAGTTTCAATTGCTGTCACTGGCTGTTGGTTGGGCAGTTCTATTTGCCAACATAACTGTTAGGTATGCAGACATAATGTCGTCCAGCAACTTGCAAGTCCTTGGAAACTGAAACCGAGCAAGCAGAGTCCTGCTGCCGCTTTCTCCTGAGGTCACTTGGGTGCTCTGGTCCTGCAGAGAAATTGCCATACATTGCATGCAGTGTAGCAGTTGGGATCAAACAGACGAGATGTAAAAGAAGTGCTAAACATTTTGGATTCTAAATCATTTTGCAATAATGGCTTCAAAAACAAGTTGTTTTTTCTTGTATTTGAATGTTTTTTAGGTTTTTTTTCTTAAGAAAAAACGTGTTGCCAGAAAAGGAGAACAAGTAATGAATAACGTATCAGAAAGAATTAGTGAGCTTATCGTCTGCCAATGCCATTTGCAAACTTAGTAGGGGGTTAAACATTTTGATTAATGCTTTATGAAGCTCATTTTTGGGGTAAGTGTTACTGCCTGGACATTCAGGGCAAGCAATGGGAGAGTTCACATTCCCAGCTGTTCCCCGGGGATTTGGGCCAAGTTGTGTAACCTTTCCGCGGCACAGTTCCCCTGCCTTTGAAGTGTGCCTAGACGCCTACCTGTGTGTGTCACAGGGATGCCATGAAAATTCATGTGTCAGAAGCACTCCAAGATGTGAGGTGCTGTATGAGGACAAAGTCCTCCTGTTATTACTGTTGTGAGAGGTCAGGGACTTGTTTAAATCATGTAGGACTTTAGTGCCATATAAAGTAGAAAGCTAACAAGGTCTTACAACTGGTGTAGACCGTGACTGAATGTTATTGCCACAACCACATTATTAGTAGTGGATGCTGATGGAAATGCTCTATTTGTTTCAAATTAATGTTAACTACACAGCATTTTAAATTAAATTTAGATGAAATTGTGTTGAAGAAGCAAACATGTACAGAGTAGACTATCAACAGATTTTTTAAAATTTTTTTTATTTAATTTTCTGTGCTAATATTTTGAAGGAATTAATTTCTCCTGCAGGATTCACAAGCCAAATAATCAGGGAAGCAGCTAGGCAAGATCAGTGAAGTATATCTCACTTCCCCATTCAGAGTTAGAAAATCAAATTGAGACCTTACATGAAGGATCAAAAACTGAACCACACACACCTGAAGTAGTAATTTTCAGGATTTGTACCTAAGTACTGACTTCAGAGACAGTCTTCTTCTAAGCAACGCAGCTTTGCTTCCTTTTACATGCCAGCCTGAGCCCTGCGTACAGCCTTAGCTCCTAAATAGTTGTCTGCCAGGCACTGGGGGATTTTCAAGCCAGTGCTGTGTGGCCTGTAGATCACACAGACAATTCTTGAGACTATACGAGTGTTTACGTTAGTTGCAGTGGGCATTAGATATCAGGCATTGCATTCACCAATCACACAGAACATTTGCTGGAGTTTCACAGCAAGCAGTGCACGCTGAGATCTGGGAAGAAGTCAAAGATCTCATAAAGCACGTGCAGATAAAAGCCAAATCTCAGCAATGCATTAATGTTCTTAAAGGTAACAAAGATAAATGCTCCCGGCAGCTGAACTGATATATATATTTGCATTTTATAGCCTATAAGGTACAAAATAAACAGGTTATGAAGAGCAATGGGGCTATCACCGCTGAAGATTTCAGATTATACTAGATGTTATGAGAATGAACCTACGAATGAGGAGTCCATCCCCTGCAGTGCTCCATGTTGCTGTAGTGTGAAATGTGTAATCCAGAGGTAGGACCTGTGCTGTGCCTCATTTGTCAGTACCTTCTCTTTTTCCATCCTGCCCTCTCCTTCCTTCGCAAAACCCTCCAGTTCCCCGCTTCCCACTCCCATTGCCTCTCACCCCCCATGGCTGTGTGAGCTCGGCTCTAGGGACTTCTCTGGACTTTCTTATGCTTCACTGTTAAGAACTTGCAGGTTTCATACTTTATGATACTCATTAAGCATGTCTGACGTAGTTGGCTAGCTATATAGCTGCAGAGCTAGCCTGTTTCCCAGAGAGGAAGGACGGAGAGAGGGAGAAACAATCCCACACAGCACCAACCAGACACTTATTTATTTTTGAAGTGGTTTAATTCATCTCAGAACTGTGGTTTAAGAGATCATTGCTCACAGGTTGATGGAAAAGAAAACTTTCAGGTCTGAGAGTTAGAAACGATTCTCCCTATGGGAAGAGTGATGGATCTGGTGATAGACTAGGTCCATTTACCACTTTGTTGAACAGTCCCGAGTCCCAGTCTCTAGGGTGGAAGGTCCTCTCTGGAGATACTACTGTCATCATGTCCCTGGATATTAACTGAAAAAGCATCGTGGGGTAGTCAAGTACTCCTGGTGCTTATTTCAGAGCCAGGGGGCTTGTATTCTCCTCCGTACGCCAGTGAAAATCTAGTAGACTAGGACAGCATCAGATGAAAATAGCCAAGCCTAATTTTAAAACATAGGGTCAAAACTGAAATTTTGAAAGGGGCTTGAACCACCGTATTCTGTGTCATGGAGAGAAACCCCCAAAGTAAAACTTCTGGTTTTGAGTTGAACTGACTTATTTGTTTCAGGGGTTTTCTTGTTCATTTCTTTTGGTTGTATTTTCACAAAAACAGGAAAGCTGATTTCTCTTCACATTTAATTTGCTCTGAACTGGTTTCTTTTTAGTCTTCGCTCATTTTGTTGCTGCATGGAAAACTTGGTTGTACCCAAAGGCCTATATGACATGACCAGTCTTATGACTGTTTGAAGATAAGTGGCTTTTTATATGCAAAGAAGGTGTATATGCAAGGCTCCAGCTCTGAAAGTGCAGATTCTAGCTATTAATTGATTTCCTATCTTGATCCTAGACATTTGTCTCTCTTTGTGTGAGTTTTGTCAGTTCTAAAATAGTGATGTGTTTCACAAGGCAGTTACAAAGATTATTCCTTCATGTTTGTAAAACATGGATGTAAGTTGCTGTATAAATAGAAAATTTAAATATATCTGCCAGCTTATGCAGAAACCTCCATGCATAAAACTGAGCAATTCCAAGCAGATTTTGCTTTGTAGCTACTTTCAGAAATCTGTGATGTGTTTAAATAACATATATATTGCTGCTGAGCTCAATTCCAGTTTAAATGGCATATCAGAACGTGTTTCTTAAAAAAAATTATGAACAATTTGTAATGACCTTCGATTTTAACAAGCTAATCTAACTAGCTATTGGTACCTCATTCTGTTTGGACTTGGAAACCTGTGGATTTTGGGGAGCGGGGAAACAAGAGGGCAAATATCCGATTTGATCATCAGATTACGCTTCCTTCTGCTTGCTTGATTTTCTACTGACATGATATTGCTGTAGCTATGGTTTTAGACAGCACCACTGCCTTTTCAGATCACAGTTATCTGGAGAATTAAAAAAGAACTGCTCTAAGAACAAGAGACCTAGATGACCCATGAACTTCAGTGTCTGAAACAGCAAAGCTCTGCAGTTCTCCCATCTTTTATCATCTCCTCTATGGTATCGCTTCTCTTTCAGATTTTCCACAGAACTTTGCTACCTTGCTTTAGAGTTTGTCTGCATATGCAGTTTTTCTTGATTAGCTCCTTTCTGATGTATTGCAGAATAAAAGTGCCTGCATGAAACATTAACTAAGAATAATTCCAGGTGTAAACACAGGTTTGATTCAAGAGAGGGCTGAAGCACAGCATTGTTATTTGCAAAACCACAACTGATTTCCATACCCTTTTCAAGAGCACGCTCGGAAAGGACAAAGTACAAAAATACTGGAGAGTTAAGAGCAGTTTGTTAAAAAAAAAAAAAAAAGTGCTACAATGGCATGAAATCTCAAGTGCACCGTATTTAGTTATTTTCCCCAAGATGATGCAAAAAATTCACTTTTTCTGTTTTGGCAGGAGTGTCACTGTTGGAGAAGGGATGATCACTGTTGCCCAGCATGCCCAGTTTGCTTTACTGATGTAGTGGTTCGGCAGGAGTTTGGCTTTTGGAGTGGGAAGCATTTTGCCTAGATGGGTACAAGTGGTGTGAATAAACTGCAACACACAACTAAATTATTTGCTTCACACAGGTTTTTTTGCACCGCTATTGGATTGCTAAGGCAATAATTTCCAAGCTTTTTCTATTTTCAGAGCCCAGAAGATTTTCCAGTGGAGATGCAGAAAAAATTCACATCCACACAAGCTGGATAACGTATTTGTGTTTACATTTTTTTTTTAGCTGCCTGTCTCCCGCTCCTTGTACATAGTCAGTAACATCCAGGGTTTTGTGGGCCACAGACTGAAAGCTCACTGCACCAAAGCACACACTAATGTGTTTGCTGGCAAATACATTTGAAAGGCTTTTGGCAGGGAGATGTTCTGTCTTCTGGCCTTCTTACCTGTGTTTTGTACTTAGATTAGTGGACGAAGTCAGATGCAGACCATACCTGTGCTTTCATGTGCCGGGCTCCGCTCTGTGTGGCTGCACGGCTCGGACCTCCTCTGGCTGAGGGAAGCTGTGATGCATGCCATCAGGGACTGGTTTTTTCCTTCATCGAGTCAGATGAGCAGTGTCTGTAGGTATAAGGGGCGCAACCGCGTGGCACCCACTGTTCTTCCCCTGTTTTTTTGATGGTAGTGTTTGATACCTGCTTCCCTGAAAATGCAGGATTTATTGTATTTGGTTTTCAGTAGGCTCTTCTTCCTGTTTCCCTTGTACTCACGCTGTGTTACCCCTCTTTCATTTTGCTGCATATTGGTGATGGATGATACCTAATTTGTCTAACCTCTTCCTCAGTGAGCGGCAGCTGCTGTTCCTTCGGCCATGGCTTGCTAAGGTGCGGTAGCAGTGATCCACCTCCAGCAGCTCCCTCCTCATTGCAAGGACTCCTTGCCGCAGCATACCAACGTGCTCTGAGAACTTGGCAGCCTTTGATCTCAGATCTGCCATCCTGCAGACGAAAGACAGGCTCTTGCACAAGTCCATCCTTACTGTTTCCTCTGTCAGCATCTTACCAATTAAAAAGCGTTTAGCCCATCTGAAAAGAAAACAAAGAATTAGCAGCATTACAGGGCAGAAAGACACTTCACATTTTCAGTTCTGATGAGAGGGGAAATAATGTAAGTTACATCAGAGGAAAGATTAGAGAAATGAAGCATTTATAGCTTGGACAAGAAACAGAATTTGATAACCGTCTGCAGTTGTATGAACTGCAGCGTGGTCATGAGGGAGAGGAAACGGTGTTAGGTAGGTCAGTGCCATGGAGGAGAATGTGATCAGTAGCAATGAGAGAGATAGGGGCAGTTAAACACAATTTAGACTGGAAAGGTTTTGAGATTATTTTCCGAGTAAAAGTCATTCCTTCTCACACGTTACTTCCTTCTAAAATGTGTTGGCATGAAGAGTGCCGTGCTTTAGGTGGTATTAGGTGGTGGTGGCATTTAATGTGAGCTTAAAGCCAGTGAGTCACTGAAAGCAGAGAGTGTTGTGATCAGTGGAAAGCGCTGTACATGGCAGGTCAGACCTGAAGATCGTGTCTGCTGGTGAGGGGAACAAACAGCTGGGGAACTAGGTACTCCCCAAAGACAGTGCGGTCTAGGAGGGTAGTGTAGTTACAGGCTGTTAGCGTGGCCTCTTCCTATCAAATTGTACACACTAAGGTAAGATATACAAAAACTGCAACTCAGAGGTGCAGAATTTCTAGTATTAATGATTAACAATACCGTTTTCATATAGCCTTCTGTTTTTCACACGATGCCTCGCAGGTTCGGCACACAGAGAGCACTTTTGCTAGGGAGAGAAACCAGAGTTACCTAGCTAACAAAAGGATTGACTAGTAAACCCTGTCCTTTTCATTTTAGAAGCATGTAACAGAAGTGGCATACTCTTTGCTGCCTGGGTGAGCAATACACAGTGCTGGGCTCTCCCCAGCAGCACTGAGGAAAAACTCAATATGAGCTTGTCAAAATACAAGGGCCTTTCCAGTATGAGGGAAGTGGGGTACCGAGATATCCTCAGTGTGGAAGTAAGGGAGATCTTAACTCTGCTTTTAGACTAGAGGCTTGCTGAGTTTTTTAAAGGGCTTAAGGCATAGCTGCCTTGAGATGAGACACAGCAAGTACAGGTGACGTTTCAGGTCCTTCGGTGCCATAAAGTGCATGCCCAGCCCTGCACCATTACTGTCTTTCCAGTTTGGTTCTATGGGTCCTTTGCTTCCCTTGGTTTTGCCATGGGTGCTGGAGCGGTTTTGTTACGCAGACGTGCGCGTGGCTTTGTCACCAGGCTGGAGCCTGCAGTGCAGCTCCTCCCTCTCCTTGCTGCCGGGGAGCCAGTCCATTATGCCCTTGTCCTGTTATTAGCTTTGCTAACTTACTCCATCAATCCATACCACTTGCTCCCCCACCATGGCATTTTGGAGACGTTTCTAAACTCTAGGATTATTTGCAATCCTCTGAACCCAAGAGGCCAGCTAAGGGGATGGGTTCAAACGAGCCACCATCTCTGCCCAGCAGAAGTGAACATACCAGGTGATATATTTGGAAGGGTAGCTGGTATTCCCCATTTGCACGGCCTGTGGTGGTGGGGAATAAATCTTCCCATCCAAGTATTTGGATGTACCTCTTCATTAAGTTTTAATTTTTTCCCTCTCTTGCTCGTAGTTTTTTGAAACCCGTCAAAACAATGCCAGTTTTCCTTTTGTACAGTCCTGGGGACATCTCTGATCATTTTTCTCTGTATTTCAGTAGTACAAAGCAACTGGTAGTGTAGGGCTCCAAATTTAGTATGACAGCACTGTCAGCTTCCCTTGTTTTTATGTTGGGACATAATGATTTTGCAATCTTAAGCATTAGCTTTAGAAGAGAAAGGAAGTCCAAACCACAAAACATTTTTCAGATCCCTAAGATACCGAAGGTAGTCATCCACAAAAAGCTTTCTGTTTGCCCCAGGTAAATACATTTTTCAAGTACTTCTCTAATACAAAAGGTGCACCTGTGCACCTGCACATGTTTGTAGTGTGTCATGAGCAGGAGACTGCCTTCATAGGAAAATTACACACGGAGTGGTGATAAAATACTGTCTTGATTGCTTACTGGATTATACATAAGGCAAAATGGTTAAGGAAATAAGGACAAGAGCTGCGCATGGAACTACTTAGGTAGTTGCACATGCATCTCGTGTGTCCCTTATAGTTTGAGCCACCACTGGTTACATGCTGTTACAATGGTTTCATGTCCAAATGCTGTTTTATTTTTGAATCAATGGTTTTGAACATGGATTTCATCTTTTCAAAATGTGACCTTGAGAGCACTCCTGATCACTGCACCACTGTTCTTTATATACTTGTGGGCAGTCATTTTGTTTCAGAGTGTTTTATTTCAAAGCATGAAAGCATGACGACCTTTCAACATTCACCGTCTTGTTCTTATATGAGCTTTCTGAGATGCAGTCAACGGTCTACTGGTTAGGACATGCTCCAGCATTGTAATAGTCTTTGGAAGGGCTTTCCTCAGCAATGTCTTCTGTATCTAATATATAAGTAGTGTGCTTTTTTCTGCTAATACTGTGCAGAGGCCAACGTTTTTCTCTTTAATAAATTTATGAGAAATCACGGCAGGTAGCTTGCGTGACATTTTCTTATTGGAGGCTTGACCTGTTGGTGACCTTTGTATCGCTGTCTGGAAAAGGCTGGTATAGTTGTGGGCTAGCTTTTCCAAATCACGAAATGCCTTTTTTGTCAGCTGCAAGCTCCTACTGCGTTGTGGGTGGTTGCATCACTAAGGAGAAAATAGCTATCAAAGGCACAATCATTGCCTTGGGACTTCATCAAGGAAACCTCATGTTAAGTTGCATATTTGTGACTTGAGCTCCAAGGGTTCGATTGTGCTTCCAGTAATCTGCAGATGTGGAGCCTGTTGTTTTCTGTGTGCCTCCACTGCTCTGAAAGGGGAAATGAGTAGTAAGAGAGAGGGGCTTAGATCAAGAGGGAAGCTGCCTGAAAGCCTCAAGCCTGACAGCTTTGGCTTCCGAAGTACCAGCATATCCTGGAGGTTCCAATGTCCAGCAAATGCCTGTCTCAGGTCATGAAGGCTTTTCACCACACCAGAAAGGCTGAGGTGCTTACAGACAGCGTGGCTGCAGGGCCATAATTTCATCACTGATATCTTGCTGCATAATGAACTAGATATTTTTTCCTCCCTCGTCTCCCACTGGAAGTCTAAAGTAGACAAGGGAGGCGTGCCAGTGTAAATTTAGCTTAATGAGAAGGCAATCAAGTTCTCTATGACCAGCACAGAGAAGAATGTTAAAGCAATACTCATCCAGCTGGCGATAAAGGATAACCCGCGCTGAACTGTAGAAATAAATAGAGGAAAAAACATGACTCACTAATATCCTTGACCTTTTTTCAAGAGCAGATAAGAGTAGTAGCAGCACCTGAAATCATTAGATATGAATAGAGTAATTTCCAGGTGAGTTTGTCCTATCTCTTGAGAACTCTTGAGCAGGGAGTGCTGTGGCAAGAAACAAGCAAATTGGCTGGACAGGGAAGTGGTTATGTCTAAAGCCAGAAGAAGAAAGGGTATTTGAATTTTTTTTTTTTTTTACTCTTAACACGCTTATAGCATTAGGGACCCTAACCACTGTTTCACTTTGCTGTTGACACAGCGTAGGGGTGAGGGATGCACAGACAGCTTGGAATGGTTACAAGAAGGGATTAGTAGCCCTTTTGGAAGAGGTTATTGTTGCAACTTCTGGGAGTTGGTTTCAAAGACAACTACAAGCATGAGTGTCTCTTTGTTTGTTCTCTGTAAAGAAGAGTGCCTCTGCAGTCTCATGACATTTAGCATCGAATACCTCTACACTTTTCTTCTTTCTGTTTTGGCCAGATAAGATTCCATAACCTCAAATCTTCCGTGTATATCCCTTTGTTTTGTGATTCCTTTGTGAAAGAAAGAAAACATCCCATTGAGAAAGAGAGAAACAGGATATAAAAACAGGGAACCATGCACAATTCAATCTTTTTTCCCTTCCACTGAATCCCTGTGTGGCAGCGTGCTGATGCAGCACCATAACTAACAGGCTGGCGTCCACAGCCTGCCAAGCCCAACCCTAAAGGATCGAGCATTGTCAATCTCATCTTTTACTGTCTTTTTTGTCTCTTTTTTTCTTGTGCTGGTCTATTTAAACCTGGGGATTTTTTGTTTTCAGCCCTGGGTTGGGGCCTCCCATCCACTGCTGTGGCTTGTGACACTGGACAGCTCCTCACCCTCCTCCCTGCCTCCTCCTTGTCCCTCTGCCACCGGTTCACCACCTTTTTTTTCTCCAGAGTAATCTGTAGTCTTCAAAAACATGCTTCCCCTCTGTCCTCTCTACTTTTCTGTGCCTTTCCAGGGGCTGCTTCCAGAGCACGTCCTGTTGCTGTTTGCAGGCAAGCAGCCCACCGTAATCATGACAGCAAGGTGCCTACCACCCGCCCCCAGCAGATTCCTGCCTTGCAAACAGGAGGCCTGGTTCATCAAGACAAATACTTAACTCAAAATCTTTTTGATGTTTGTGGGTTTTAATTTAGGCCTGAATTAGGCTCACACACAGGTGTTTGTCTCATGTGAGGCAGCCAGGCTTCAAGTGGAGAATGTGAGCTTTGTAAAGCTGCAAAACTTTATCTAGCAAAGGGTCCGTGCTCACCTCTTCATGTGCCCCCAGACATGCAGTTGTGGTACGAGGGAACTTGCTGCCCAGCTATTTGTACTCCTCCTTTCACATCCCACCATGTCAGGGCCAGCTCCAGGTCAGTCTGGTTCAGTTTTTCTCTAGGAGCAGGCATGTTGCAGTGCTGGCATGACGTAGCTGTGACCGCTCTGCCACTGCTGGTGACCTGTGGCTCCCTCTCATCCTCACTCCAGTGGCTTGTTTTGGATTCCTTCTCAGCACGATGCTGTGTAGGAGAAGCAGTTAAATTTTTCTCCCTGCATATTGACATCTGATGGCACGTGGTAAATGCCTGCTGTCCTCACGGGTGGTTTTTTTTGTTTTTTTTTTTAAGATGTTGCAAATGAAGGTCAGGGTGATTATTCTCTCACTAAGTCTAAAGCCAATTTCTGGATCACAGACGAGAATAACACTGCCTGCATTCCTCACATGCCTGTTCAACCTGCCATAAAGGTCTTGTTGCCGTAGCTGACCAGTGATGTTTTCTTACCTGCAAGGTCAGAGATAAAGATGTTGGAGTGCTGAGAGGATCTAATCTCAGCAAAGCCTCTTTTGGATCAGAGAGTACTTCTGCTCTTTGGTATATTCTTTCAAAGGTAATCCTTTGAGGTAGCCTGGGAGAAGCATGCCAGGCTTGGTCATTTTACATGAGCATGAGCGCATTGCACGGAGTAGTCCAGGTGTTGTGAAGCAGGTGTTCAGTGTAGGCTTCAGACAGAAATGCATTCATTGTGAACCTGTGCATCACTTGAGGGACTTTGGAGATGTTTATAACCATTCTTAATATCATTAATATTTTTAAATGCTATATATAATTTGGCTTCAGACATTTTCAGGTCATAACTAAACTACTAGGCTTGTTTCAAATCAGGGATGGATGGTATGAATAGCACTGTGTGAGTCAGACCCATCACATGTTCTAAATTAAACTTGTGCTGAGCCAACATTCATCTTAAGATTCTTTTTGAAAATCTCCCCACCCTACAAAAATTGCTGATAGCATTCTACGGAGGTTGATAATGAAGAAAAAATAAAGCAGAAGAGTGGAAGAAAGTAAGGAAGCAACAAGCCAACTGGTATAATGGAAAGAATCGAAGCATGCAACTAGGAGAAAGTATTCTGAATAAACATGTTAGTGAAATAACAACTTCAGTAGCAGGTAGCTTTTGGCTTGCCTAGCACTCTCAAGAGTTCAGATTGCAAATCTCCAAGTTTACCAAAGCAGGGTCGTCCCCTAACGAATACGAATGGGTGTTCCCTACCTAGGCACTGAAAGCTGCCTGAAATATTAGCACAAAGAGCTCCTGTTCTCTGGGGGGGAAAAAAAAAAGAAGAATATGAAATATGTGAGGCTGACATAAAGATGAGAAGATTGGAGATCTTAGAGGATTTATCTGATAACCTGTCTCCCAGTAGAAATAATACATGCCTCAAGTGAGATTTCACCTGGGATACTTTGCACAGTTCTGGCCACACATATTTCAGGCAGGTCAATTCAAGCTTGTTCAAAAGATTAGGCAAAAGAAACTCTAGCTATTGGTTTCTCTGTTTTTCATCCTATCTGAGAAGGAGAAACTGAAAGACCTTGATGTCTGTATCCCAGCAAAGATGGGTAGAGCATGAATAAGTTTGCTGTCTGTACGTAGATAAGGGAAGATGTTAGCCTACCACAAACAAGAGCTAACTGTGTAGCAACATTTTACTGTAAACAAACAGTGAGTACTTGTAAGATGGAAATGAAGAAGGCTCCAGGCTACTGGAAGACAGGGCTGTGGAAAGAGCAGGGACAGGAAAGCTGAATTATCTAAGACAGTTAATGAAAGTCATCCTATTGGTTGCATGCCTGGAGCACAGCAAAGGACCAAAGCCTACACTCGTGGAAGTTGTTTTCATTCCCCGTGGGATGGGAAGAAAGAGAAGAAGCAGAACTTGCTAGAGACGACTTATGCTGTTCATGTATATCCAATCTATGATCCATACATACACAGAAAGGAATGGGAGTCCCTGAGCGGAGCTGCGAGAAAGCAGGTGCTGCGGCTCCAGCTTATGCTGTCCGGGTGATTACCTGAAAGAGGGCTGCTGTTGCTGTTCAGGCCATAATTTCCAATGCTTTTCTCTTCTCATAGCAATTTTTTTAATCTCTCTGAACATGCAGTAGTTCTAAAACACTGGGTTTGTAATCTCTCGTCCTTTTTTCTGTTGTGCTTTTTTGTTTGTTTGTTTTTTTAAATCATTGTTTACTTGAGACCTCCACAAACCCGCTGGCTGTTCTCTCAGAGGAACAGCAGCTCCTCGGGGTGCATAGTTCCTGGAAATGCGAGGTGTCCCCTCGGTCAGGGCCACGGAGGCAGGGCAGCTGCTTCTGCAGGGCTGACAGTGCTGCTGCTGCTGGCACCAGAAAACAAATGAAGCTCTGTTCATTTGCTGCTCCAGCAGAATGAGTGGCAGGGTGGGGGAGGACGGGGATGGGACGGCAGAAGGGTGAGCTTGGATATGGAGGTTGCCCAGTCGAATGAGGAAAAATATAGTGAGAGAAGACAGTGTATATTCAGGTTCGTAAAGAAGTGCTTTCAATTATAACATGTTAAAAAAAAATTTGGAAGGGTTTGCAATGCCCTTTTATCGCAGTTCACAGGACAGCTTATCTGTGATTTTTTCTGGTTTGCATGCTAATGATAAATCAAAACCGAGCATCAGTGTTTACTTTGTCATTGCCATTGACCCTGATTTAGGACAATCTCAGAACATGAAATACCTTCCCATTTCCTCATTGCTTGTGTCTTCTCCCAGCAATCCAAATAGCAGACTGGTGTTGCGATTTCAAAATCCTTTTAAACTTTGCTGCTGTAGCGTATTCTTAGTAAAATACCAGAGTGCCAAAAGTGCGCTGGTAAGGGAAGCATCCAGACTGTGCTGAGGGCACTGGGAGAGAGATGCTTACCTCCTGCCGGCCGCTTTGAATGTGTCAGTCTGTATATTTCCATCCATTTGAATTAGGCTGCTTTAGTCCTTCTGAAAGCAAAGGGACTGTTACTACAGAAATGAGATATTAAAAGAAAAAATCTACCCAAGTTTTATAAGATGCAGTACCTTCAGAAATGTGGCATTTTAGAATTGTGGGCATTTAATTTGTTGGCCTCTGCGTAGATGGAGTGGCCAAGAAACCGTATTTGTATTGCTGTGGTTCATTAAAAATGTGATTTTAAAATGTTCTCATGATGTGACTGGAATGATGCATCCAGTAAGGAGAGCAAATGCTGAAACATGAGAGGCTTACTTCTGCATCTCGGAAATGGACCGTTTTCGTCTGTCTGAACCAAGGCTGAGAGAAAAGGGAGTTTTATTTGACTCAGGGGCCTCTGTATTCTCTTCAGTTACACCATGTACGTGTGAGTGTCCGAGCAACGTGTAATTACTCTGCTGACAGCAGATGGAAGCAAACAGCCAGACTGTCATGTGCATCGTACCATTGTGACCTGCAGCCATCACTGGGCCCAACAGTGGCTCCTTGTCCAGCCGTGCTGAGGAGGGATGGCCGGCGAGAGGGGGAGGCAAAAGTTTGTCTCACTCTACCCACTGCTGCAGAGAGATGAATCCTCCTACCACCCTTCTTCTCAAGGACCTTTTTTGCAATCCCCTGCATTTATTGCTGCAAAGGGACACTTGTATGGTGGGACTGGCCACAGGCCTTGGCTTGTGTGCAAGGGGGCTCGGTGCACGTAGCAAGGAGAGGATTCCTGCCTCCTGAATACATTGGGATTAATTACTGTTGGCACTTAAAAGGTTTCTGGAAAGTAACTGTTGTCATCTCCAGCCATCTGCATCCTGGGGTGCCTCAGGAGCAAGCAGGAATTTTCCTGGTGCACTCAGTTGTGTGGACTCTCTCCCATGGGCAGCAGTACCTGCATCCAGCTTCTTGCAGCTTGTGCCCTCCAAAAATACGAAGGCTGATGACCTTTATATGTTTTTTTTTAATCAGAGCAGAGTTCATTCTTCTGCAAATAAAGTGTCAGATCTGTTTACTTTATACTTACATGCTAGACTCAGAAAGGTTGAAATCTTTCTGCAGCACAGGTATTGCCTCCTCATTTCTCATGATTGCTTTTCATTGCTAGACTAATGTATAGGAAAACAGGTGCAGATCAGGTGTTTCCCTGAGTATGTTCCCTCCTCAAAGAGTCATTATGCTCTCTGTACCATAGGTAGGTAGCAGTGTCCTTAGAAAGTGGAAAACTGATGGTTTTTTTCTTCCCCAGTCTTTTTAAAAGACTGATATTTTTCATTCACTGTTGGTAGTGAATTAGAAATTTGCTGTATCATTGTTAACTAAGCAGAATAAAGACAGTCTGGAAATAGAAATTCCTGCAGCCTGTGCAGAGAGATGTCAGCTGTTGTTCAATGTCATTATGAAACTGTGAAGTCATCAGAAATAATCCTCACTGGGAACGTGAATATTTGGCACAATGGTGGGTTTCCAAATAGAGAGACAGAAGTCTGGGAAAAAGAAAGAAGAATAATATTACATGACATAAAAGCGGCTCCAGTTCTTTTTGGCTCACTGGAAGTTTTTGGCTGTCTGTAATACCTGATACCCGCAGAAGAGATACCTGAACATCCATGACAAATAAGTGCTCTCTTAATCCAAGACAGTCTGTAGAGTTTCCATATGCTGGGTGGGAACTTTCTGCACATTAACACTGAAGCCATGCAAAAACATGACCCTTGAAAGCAAACAGGAGGAGGAGATTTAGGAAAGGATAACTTACCCTGTTAATGACACCGATGAATAAGACACTCAGGAGAAACCCAATAGCATCAGCGGTAAAGGTCCTGTTACCACTGTCAAGGATGAAAAGGAAAGCCTGTAAGAAAAAGAGGCAATAAATTTTATTTCCAACTCCTTTATCACCCATTGCATAAAAAGCCTAAGGGAATGAGATCTTACAATTGGAAAGAGTCTTAATGGCCCAAAACTCAGCACAGACCTTGGAACAAAAGCTACAGTCATCACATTTCTTTGCTTTCCGGACAAAGATCTTATTATGTAAAAAGCAGAATAAAACTCAAGAGCCTGGTGTATGCCAATAAGCAAATCTCCCTTTACTCAGACAATAAAAGAAAAGACCAGGAGAGAGGAACAAATGCAAGGCTTCAAACAGCAGTCTGTTAACCCATCAGACCAATGTGGTTTTAAGTTGAAGGTCCATCGGTTTTTCACCTACAGGGAATGACACTCCCTGTGCCCTTGCCGTTTCTCTTGTAATAAATATCAGAACCGGTGGCTCTAATGATTTCACTGTTTCTGTCAGAAGTTAGTGCTGTTGTGAAAGTGGGGGGTATGTGCTTCTTTTCTTTTGATAATGTAGAGCTGAAACCACTACTGAGTGCTTATTGCATATTAGTAGTGTTTCAGAAGAGAAAGACGGGAAAGAATAGAGAAGCTAGTAGTTGGAACACTTGTTATTTTATTACTGCCTCAAAGCTACATTTGTTTTGTGCTAACTGTATCACCAGGACTCGTTTGCCATAGACTGAGAAGTCAGCAACGAAAGTGAAAGTAGCTGGCGCTTGCAATTGACAGAAAAAGAGACAGCAGCAATGTGTGAAGAGGCATCTTTACTTATGAACTATTACCAGATAGTCCTAATGAGGCTGCAGGATGTCAGTTGTAGAAAGCAGTACCCAAATTTCACAGATTTTAGTGAAACTAACAAAATGAGGCAGAAGATGTTCTTTCTTTTTACTGCTCCAGTAGCCTGGTCTTTATTTGTAACTGAAGGGTACTTCTCTGAAGAAATCATTGTTACCTTATAGTAAGATGCAGAGTTCCCGGAAGAGATGAGGAAAACACTGCATCTGCCTTCCCTGGGTACCCAAGGAGTGTTGTCTGCGATGTCTTTGATGGAAGACGTTGTTTTTGCCCGCTGTTGGAGCTGGACGGTGGCTGCTGGGAAGAGCAAGCTCAGACCTAAAAAAGCAAAAAGCTGATTCTCCTTATACAGAAGTGTGAGATGTTTTCTGGGAATAAAGCTCAGATAAAGCTGATCCCTCATAACATTAGTTCAGTGGAAATGGAATTTAAGGCAGTAATGCAGGCAAGCATGCAGTTTCTGTTTGAAACTCCAGATTGAGAACTACTCTATGTGAATAGTTCTATTTTCCACATTTTTCTATACAGATAAATGTTTATATTGCTTACAGAAGAGCAACAAAACACGTATACCATACCCAGTCTTAACAAAGGAGCAAGGCTAGTTAGGGCCATGAAATAGGCTGCTCTGAAGCTATAGCAAATAGATTTCACTCTTCTTCTTTTTTGAATTTTTCAATATTGTGTTGTCTCAATTATATTTATAAAACCAGTAGCAGGAACAGAAAACAGCATTCGTCTAGCCAAATTCACTAACAGGTACCTGAACAAACCTCAGACAGCTCAAAATCAGGAAGGCTATACAACAGCTGTGGAGAGCAAGCAGCATCATTTACAGTATTACATTTCAGGAAAAAACGTTAGAGAAAAAGATTGCCGATGATGAGATAACGCTGCACAAATGTACAGTCATACTCCAAAAAAAAGAAAAAAATTCCCACAATACAATTCAAGTAATATACTTCATTCATCTATGTTTAGGAAGTTTGTGTTTCAGCCTGTTACTATAGAATTTCAGTATCTCATAAGCAGTGAACACGCAAACTTACAGATACTAGAGCAAAGCTTAACATAAAAATTAAGTGTGCTTATGCAGAGAAAAGGATTTTTTCATTATGAGGTCTTGGCTGACTTACTGTGTCTGTGTCCAGAGAATTTAGACTTTGAAGACAGGACAGTTTTTGTGTTTAAAGAAGCATTGCTATAGTTAGTTACAGTATTCTGTATTTTAATGTTGCCCTTCATTCTAGATCACCTAGACTGTAGTTTCTTAGTGGCTGAACACTGACATCTTCTATTTAAAAAGAACCACAGAAAGTACTAATTGTTTTCTTCTAGTGTTCTTTCTACTTTGTATGACACTGCGATCTGTAATCCCTTATTTGCTGTTAGAGCAGTAGTCAAAAAACATTGTTTCTTCCAGAAACCTGAAGACCCACCTTTTCAATGGAGCTTGTTGTTTCTAGAGTTTGCACTTTGCCTGCTAGCAAACACCTGTCTCCAATTTATGTTTAGATGCTCTTGATCACATGTATCTGAGTCATGCTTCTTTTGGAAACTTGTGAATTCTCTTAATATCGAGCTGACCTGATGTTAACACTGAACAGCCATGTATTCACTGCTCCCTTTGCTGGGGTATCACTGATCTCAGCCATGCTGCTCTAGTCTCAGCTTAGATGTCAGTACTGGGGTAGCTCATAGCCCTGCAGTCACTATCCTTTAAGATGAAAAATGAATAAAATACATGCCTCAGAGAACCTCGCAATCCTAAGGAAATTCCCTCTCTTCCACAAAAAACACCTCCACCCCTCACCAGATCTCGGGATTTGACTCAAACGGCACCTGAGTTTCTTTCCCTCTGTTCCCCAGCCATCACCGGGAAACACTGAGGGATGCTTGCACTGCTGACACTCTTGCTCTCCCAAGTCTCTGGCAACTTCAGCATAAGTGTGCCCCAAGCCAAGCCAGAACTTAGATAACCTGTGAACTGGGGAGCAGTGGCAAGCAAGAGGGCTTGGTCACAGCACAGTCCCCTGCAGCTACTTCCTTGTAGAAAGAAGCTTATTAGTGTTAAAGCTAATTTTTGCTTAAGTAATTGATTTACTTCTTTGGTCATCAGCTGAAGAAGTAGAAGTTAGGGACAGGAGTGCTGTGAACAAATAAAATTATAATTCAGTGTTGAGCGTTTGTCACAATTAAGAACTCTGCTTTCAGATTTTTCCTCAGTGTCAGTGACTGTCACCGTTTCACCTGCTCTGTCTAATATGTGGAGTTGTGTGATGCAAGTCACTTGCTATTTAGTTCAATTTCTTCCTCCCTGTTCAATGAGTACTTACCTGATGTAAAAATAAATGTTAGTATGTAAATACTGTCCTTGGGCTGCAGGCCATTAGGTAGAAGGAAATTTAGACAATTATTGTGTATGTGTGATAAAACAAAATCTGTGCATTGATTTTTCTCCTGTTTTGAACTTTAGGACATTTTGTATTTCTGGCTGCTGCTAGCAGAATGAAGCTGTATCTGGCAACAGAAGCAGGCTTTAAAAAGCAGAATATAAATAAGATATTTAGACTGTGCCCAAGGAGATGAGTCTTACTTCCTCCTTTATCCATTCAAGTTTCACTTTGTGATTTGTGACAGCCAGTCTCCTGCTCTTCACTGAAACAATGAGAACTGCCCTTTGCCAAAATTCATGCAGTGGTTTTGAACTGAAGAAACAAAGTGAATTGAGAAAATGTGTCACCTTGAAAAGAGATCTCCTGCTGTGGATGCAACAGTTCAGTAGCAAGCACTCTGTCCTGACTGTTTTGTGGTGGGCACGGGTCATGGAGCCTCCCATGAAGCCTAGGAGCTGTGCATCCAATGATGCAGAGATTGCTACAGATCTGGCATACCAGACCTGGTACGATGAGGTAGCTCTGAAGTCATCATCCAGCACCTGGTGAGGGGCTCACTGAGACTAAAGAAAAAGCTTGCAAAGTAATATGTGAGGGTGAAATACCTCTCTTCCCTCTTTCACCGTAATGCCAGAAAGAAAGATTGGTGTTTGCATTCCTGAGGCTGACTGTGGCAGATGAACGAGGTGTTGCACCGTTGCTCTTTCTGTGCTTTCCTCATGGCGAGCATGAGTGCCGGCCGCTGCGGAGTGGAGAAGGGCTTTCTCACTGGTGGCTGCTTGGGGTCAGCGCAACTGGTGAGCTGTGTTTCGGAGATTATGAGCTCTGTGTAAGCACCTTTATCGTACAGCAAGCTCCATCTTGTTTGTAAGCCCAGTCTCTCTTTCTGCTATCTTAATTACCTCCACAGTCTGCATTTGGGTGCAACTGTAACAGAAACTTGCAAAATCTCTGCTATATCTCAGCCATATCTGCTTCTGCACTTACAAACCACCAACCAGCAAATGCATAGAAAATGTAAAGTCTAGCGCTTCAACAAATGAGGATGGTTTTACGTGTGTGTATGTAAAGGCAGGCATGTCGGGTTGGACAGGGATAGGAATAGCTCTGACTGAACACTTGGACCATGAAGTTTTACTTTCTTCTGTTTTAACAGACTGAATTTGTGTGAAAGAAATATGTCTCAGGGCTACTGAGAAGAGGGAAAAAGGTTCATCCCTAGAGCTACCCTAGGACAAAGGAAAATAAAGATATGCAGGCCCACATCCAAACTCAGTTTTCTGGTGAGCATAAAACTCTGGAAACTTTGTAAGGCTGTGTCATCAGCTAATGAAAAATCTTAATACACTAAAGTCGACTGGACACACAAGAGCCCTGAGATAGCAGCAAGCAGATCCAAATTTGAAAGCCTGTTTATTCATTTGTTCTATTCATTTGTTCTCTCTTCTACGTGTTGGTGTTATCACTGATAACTTGTACTTCAGAGTTAGATTTTAGGTTAGTATTTGTTAATATGTAAACCTACATGTTCAAATAACAAGTCATTCTCAACAGTTAACAAACTAACTATTAGCATGGCATGACATGTGGTGTTAACATCACTTAAGGATAACCTCCTCTCCTCCCTCTTGTGAATTTTTCAGGAGACAGAGATGTTACCTACAGTATTTCTTCCATTTTACCTTAATTACCATTCCATCTTGTCTTAAGCTGATTTTCATAAAACCTTGGTTTGTCTTTGTCTCTTTGGACAACCTATGGCTGAACTGGTGTCTGTCAGGCAAGGCTGCACAGTTTTACGTATTGTGTTAGGCCTCTGAAAAGAGCTTATTCAGCATAAACGTTGGAGTTTCAGCAGCAAGAATCTGGAAGCTTTCTCATTTGTGAGGCCTTTTGATTCCTGCCTCAAAGCCACTACCAGATTTGATACCATTTGGCATCTCCATTTAAGTGCAGAAAAAACTTGCAACAGTAGAAGAATAACAGTATTCAGTTAGAACCTCCTAATATTACCAAGAAAGTCTCACTCGATAAATTACATGCAATTTCTCCCTTTAACTCCCTTAATTGTGTCAGTCATGCCCTGTGTCTCCTTCTGGAGTGGTCTTTCCTGCTGTTCTCTTGGACAGTTGCCTGTGGCCTCACCTATTTCTTGACAATTCTGTTTCTCCTTTCAGAAGAACTTGTGTGTTTTCTGTTTACAAGCAGGAGAAAGCTCTCTTTTCTGTGCTACATGGTAGCTAAATTTGTAGACCTTGTTGTTGTATGCCATGTCCCCATCTAAAGCTCTGAGGAAGACCGGAAAGGAGGTAAAGAAAGAACATGGTCCTTACTTTGCTTCAGTACTGGGATGAACCAGATATTGTTACTCTTTTGAGAGGACACCAAGTTCTTATTGTTGTTATTTTAAAGGGAAGTGTGCCTAGAAATACTTATGTGACTACCATGCTTGGAAGTATGCACTGGGGTAAAAGTGGCTTCATAGTCCTATCAAATATTTGGTACCTCTTCAGTGAATTGAATGAACAGTGGATTAGGCAAATAAAAGGGAAAGGCAAAGATCTTTTGCTTGTGTGATTGCCGAACTGATTGTGAGTGACAGCACAAGTTGAGTTAAACATACAGCCTTCATCATTTATAAGCATGGATGTTTTACTGTTAACTTTTTCACTTCCATAGTAGTTTAGAAGAGTGTGGGAATAGCTTCCCTCAATGTTACTGCTTTTCATGTGGAGGAAAAGAGGAAAGCAAGGTTCGTAATTTCACAATGCAGGAATAAGCATTCTCTGCAGTCTTAATATTTATTTGTTGTTGTCATTTAAAAAACAACTATGGAGCCAATTTTATCTCTTTTGTCTCAGCTAATAACCAAACCACTGTTGATTTCAGCAGCAGCCATGAGTGAAAATAATAGCATAAATACTTCTGAAAGGAGAAACAAGTCCATCAAGTCCACAACTTTCTCCACAGAAGGAAATAACCATAAGCTTCACAAATCATTTAGGTTTGCCATTTAGATTTGTTTATTTGTTTTCTGTTTTTTCATAACCATCGGTTGCCTTGGACTCCTCTTTTAACATTTTCCTTTGTAATGGTACCTGTTTTCACAGGCTTTTTTATTGGTGCTGCCTAATGACTGTGCATCTGACCTGTCAGCCTGCAAGAAATGAAGCATCTACTCAACACGTTGATGCTGTATTTATTACCCCCTCCAAAACACAAATTGGTTCCTCAAAACAAATATTATCAAAGGAGAATAGAGGCCGAGCGGGACAGTCAGTAGAAAAACACATCCAAATTAACATTTGTTATTTTGCAGCATGTCCCGTATATCATTAAAATATTTCTTGGCATATACCAAACCTGCCCAGGACACCTGGCTCTGCTGCCTTGCCTTCTGTCCAGCTGACTGCCTCTCCAGGCCTGCTGGCTTCTCTCCTTCCCCTAGCGACAGTATTTCTGTTGACATTGCAATGGCAGTGCCTGGTAACAGGATCCTATATTTTCACGTACAGCGGTACATGGCTCTTGCCTTGGCCCTGCTCTAGGAGTAAGGTCTCTTGCTCCATACACTGAACCTCTGCAGTTATTTATATGACTGATAAAGAGAGTCAAAACCTTGTTGGAAACAGAGTAAGCCACTGTTGATTTGACTGTTGATTTGATTTTTTTAAAGTTAATACTATTCCCAAGTTTCTTTTCATCAGTAAAAAAACATTCACTCTACTACTCTGGGTAGTAGGGTATTCATGGGGATAATAATCAATTACAAGCAGATCATGATTACTAATTCACTGCAACATTCCTGGAACATACTGTTTCCATTCCTGAATTGTTACATTGGCATTTAAATTATTAGAACTGCATAATAACAAGTAATAAATTCCTCCTGGAGGACCTAAAACATTCTGACATTTCTATTAATGAAAATACTTCCAAAAGATTTAAAAAAGAAGTTTTAATGAAGTACTGTAGGACCCTGCAACTGTGCTAATAGGTCAACTACACATCCACTCAATTTAGGAAGAGTTTAGCAAATGTAAAGTAAAGAGAGCTTGCTGGGACACCTTTGAGAGCATTTTCATGTCTTCATTCAGATATGTATGTATTTATCTAGGCTTCTCAAGCCAAATTCAGTCCTCTTGAGTTCCTATTTTTAAGGAGTGGATCAGGATTGATTTAGTACAAATTCTGTACAGCATAGCTCTGCAATGTGTTTTTCCAGTCTTGCTCTCTTACCTCCATACACATGACTTGATTTGGACCAAAACTGATTACAGCATCCACGGTATGGTGTTTCATCTCAGACTGCTTCCTTCCCTCCTCAATGTGCGCAGGGTTGTTGTGCTTGGCCGCCTCTCCAACAGGCTGAGCAGTGCGGAGGGCCAGTGTCTTCCCCCCCCCCAGCTTCATGCTGGTAGTGCTGGGGGAGGCAGTTCCCTGTAGCTCACTGACTGACAGGGCACGAGAGCCGGGCATGCTGCTTATTATTTTTTTCTACATGAATTTAGGATTATTGCAATTAGTTTTTCTGGAAAGGCAGAAGCCTCTCCAGAAGAAAACAAAGTTCACTCAGTGATAAAGGACATGGTCCATTTTCGATGGAAGCCAAAGACATGTTTCGGTTGACTTAAGTGGAAGGTGGTTTGGAGAAGGAGGAGTGCCAGGGAGGCGGCTGACACCGTGGAGGCTATGTCCGGCAGCTCTTTGCCTTTGGCCATGTGGCTGGTGAGGCCAGCCTGCTGGTGGGCAGCTTCCAGCATCTCCGCAGAGAACACTGAGGTTTTTAATCTGCATTTTAAAGAAAAGAGGAATGGATTTTCATATACAGTACTGCAATTTGCCCCAAAAAGTACTCATAACATTTATTTCACGGTGAGATTTCTCATCACACACTGTCCAAATAGTGTACACAACAAAACATAATCCACCAGTCAAGACTCCGCTCTTGGGACACAGAAACTGAGATGTCTCTTCCCTCGGAACCTGGCTTATTTTCAAGCTTATTCCTATCAGGTGGTTCCTTGTGATCTTTCTGGACTACTTATCGATGCAGTATTTTTATCTTGCATGCCTTCTCCTCTTCCCATGGGAAGTCACTCAAGATTTACACTGGGAGCCAAAGTGGAGATGAGCAGAGGTAACAGTGGACAGCTTGGTGGGGTGGTTCCTGCTGTTGAATGATGAAACGTGCCTAAGGTGGGTAGCCAACATTTTAGAAGAGATCAAAAGGCATCTGGTAGTCCTGCCTTCTGGAGGAGAACAACCCACCACGCCTGGGTTCAACAGCAAGGTGATGAGGAGACAGTTGGGAGGGTAACAAATAACCCATCCCAGCATCAGCTGAGGGATTTAGGCTGCCTGCTGCTGCTGCTGCTGCTGCCGAGAGCCCGTAGCATCTGGGTGCCTCATTCTCTCCTAATTGCACTGAGGAAAAACACTGACTGGAGTGTCAGCTTGAGTATACATTTAAAAAACAGATCAATTAGTGCAATTTGTTTGATGTCAATTTATTGATTTCAATATGCATATTGTAGATATTATTTCGTTGGCCAACTCAGAAAATATCTGAAGGTTTACAGATGTAAGAGTGTGACTTGATGTCATTTTTCAAAAAAAATTAGCCCTGCAAACATTGTATGATCTGGGCTTGTCATTTTTCTTGTCTCCATTGTTTTTAAGCAGATCAGTGTTCCATATATAGGTTTACTTCTTATAAATACCTTCAGGGCACAGAAGAGAGATTACTTCCCATAAGCTTAGGTGCATCTTCTGTGCATATGACTCTTGCCTCAAAGCAAACCTCAAATATCAGTAAATACCTCTGAGGTAGGTTAGTAGTATTTCGAGTGGTATGAATAAGGAGCAAATTTATGTTATTAACACTGGAGCAGTCAGTGTCCATCAAGTTGCCCATCAGTGTCCACTCAGTTGTCCTTCTAGTCTATCAACTCCTTCTCACAGTTGCTAACATTTGTTAGACGCTGGTGTTGAGGGACGTTTGTGAAATAACTTGTCCACTGGGGAGGTTTTATCTGTCTTCTTTAGTGCTACTGCAGTGGACGTGGGGGCTCACATGCCCCAGTATTGATGAGGAGGATCATCCTAGTTGCGTAAAGGTTCTCATAATGCTTAGCATCGGTTTCCTTCTACTCTGTAAAATAAAAAACAAATATTCAGAATGCAGATCTGAATTTGATTAACTCCAGTTTTGTTTAACTTGTATTATGCAGAGGCTTGCACAGACTTTGTTTTTTTAGTCTTTCCTCATGAACATGCCTTATCCCTCCTGCCAGGCTGCAAAGCCTCCTGTCGTTCTCTGAAAATCACAGCTTTTGCATATAGAAATCAGATATCCAAATCCACACAGTTAAGGTCAGCATGGGATGTTCCTTGTTTCTGTGCTACTATTGCATTTTCCACTGTGTGGTTTCTACATCCTTAAATGAATGTGCGCACCCCTACAAATCGGCATGTCTCTATTACATCTGTGTTATCAGCGTGCCTCTATTTGAGACTTATGTTTTTCTCAGAGTGAAAGAGCTATGAAGTCCTTTATTTATTAAAATACTATTTAAATTAAATTTAAGAGGAGCAGATGTCACTTTCTGGAGGAGAACAGTCCTTAGATACAGAGCTCTTCTTTTGCGCATGGGGCCTGATTTGGTTTATATGATGGTTCCCCTTGTGATATTAGGGATTCAGATTAGTAACCTGGGGACACATCATGCTGAAGCTTTTAGTTGTGACAGCCACCACTAGCATCTTATTCTGTGCCTTTCATATAACATTATGCTCTAAGCCGTTGCAGTGTGTACAGAAGTGATTTAAGATGTGTGGCTGAAAGGTACAGCCCTTTCCTCCAGGCCAGCTGTGTCACGCTCGTTGTCATTTATTTTCTCTCTTCCTTTGTCATCTCCCCAGTAAATGAGGCTTAGTTAGCCGGCAGCCACAACCTGACTGCACAGAAGTGCCAGAACAAGGAAAATTGATTCTTACCTCCACTGTTGTCAAAGGATGTTCCCATTAAGCTGGGTATAAATTACAGCAGTAGCTATTTCTAGGTGGAGCTACCTTTATGTATAAACTCCACATTCTGAGCAGCTCACATGGAAGGTGCTCTTGGTTTTTTCCATTATAAATTGTATTTCAGCTGCTGGTGCAGGTGGATCAGTTTTGGCTTCTGATTTTTTTTTCTTGCTGCATCAATGCACTGCTCTGTTTTTCAGACATTGTGCCAAACTCATAATTAATCTGATGTCAGAAGAGAGCAGTAAGAATTACCAGCACAGGAGACTAAAGCAAGGTACAGTTTGTGAATACTGGCAGCAGAGGAGGAAAATTCACTTTTTCTCCCACTTCAGTCTAGGAAGCCTTCTAGGCAAATAATTCATGCCATTTCCCCCTAGATGTATTAGAAAAGGTGTAGCAACAGCACAGCCTTGCCCAAGAGTGACTTTCTTCCCATAGCCTTTCACACACACTGCAAGCAATGGCTTCTTAGGAATGACCTATTTTTAATACTCTGGCCTCCTTTCATGCAGCTCAGTCCCTGCAGCTGCAACACATGTCCGACAGAATAACCACCATAATAAATGTAACCCCATCTCTCTTGTTACTCTTGTGTACAGTATTCCCTTCTTTTTCTTTCTTTTTTTTTTTTTTTTACCCCTGTGGTGGGTTAGCCTTGACTGGATACCAGGTGCCCACCAGGCCCCTCTGTCACTCCCCATTCAGCAAAATAAGGAGGGGAGAATAAAATTAAAAACTCGTGGGTCAAAATAAAAGCAGTTTAATTAAATCAAAGGCCCAGGCCATGCACAGAAACAAAAGGTAAACAAAAATGTTATTTTCTATTTCCCCTCAGTAAGCAATGTCCGGCCACTTCCCGGGAAAGCAGAGCTTCAGTGTGTGCAGCAGCTGCTCCTGGAGACAAACCCAGTAACCAATGTGCCCCTCCTCCTCCTGCCCTTGGCTGTTCTGGCTGAGCTGAGGTCACATGGTCTGGAACAGCCAATCCGGGTCAGCTGTCCCGGCTCCGCCCCCTCCCAAGATGTGTTACACACCCCCTGCTGGCTGCCAGGGTCACACTCAGCACTGGGAGGGTGCTGGGGGGATGCTGACTGCATCTCAGGTAAGCCCAATACAATCTCCACCCCTTCTTCCATACCTTTTGCATCGTGCTCAGATCCCACATGATTCAATACATCTATTGCCGACACTTAAAACTTAACTACATATTTCAAGCATCTCTATACCCAATGTACAGATTTAACTTCCATCCCTTGTCCCTTAACAGATGGATATTATTCTTCCATTTTATGAGCTTCTTCCACGCCTCCAGATGTTTGCAAACAGGCTATAACTTGGTCCCATCTGCCAAGATGAGTGTTCAGGACAGGAGAAGCAGCATGTTCGCTTGTTGGGCACCAGCACAGGCAGTTTAGTTGGGGTCACTGTTACACTGTTCTGGTTCCTGTGAAACTTGCTCTTCATCGGTTCAGGTTGTTCCTGACATACCGTTTTCTACAACATACAACTCACGTTACAGATTATTTTTCCCCCAAGGTTAAATCTCCTTGAGATACACACCGGGTCTTCCCATCCTCCTGCATTACCCACCAGGTACACCCAGGTCCTTGAGCAAAGACAATTCCACTAATGGGTTTGCCTTTTCCCATGGGAGGAGCAACCCACACCACCTTCCCCAGCCATTGCCCTGTGTGCGCTACGGGGACCTTATCTCCTCCCACAGTATGCAAGGGTTTTGTTTGGGCAGGACCAGGACAGTTAGCAGACCCTCTGGTGTTAACCAGCCAAGTGACTTCTGCTAACTTTGTGTCCCAGTGCTTCCATGTCCCATTGCCCAACGCTCTCAGCATAGTATTTAACAGTCCATTATATCTCTCAATCTTCCCAGAAGCTTGTGGGTAATAGGGGATGTGATACACCCACTCAATGCCGTGCTTCTTTGCCCAGGAGTTTATAAAGTTATTTTGAAAATGGGTCCCATTGTCTCATTCAATTCTTTCTGGAGTACCATGTCACCATAAAATTTGTCTTTCAAGGCCTAAGATGGTGTTATGGGCAGTAGCATGGTTTACAGGTTATGTCTCTAGCTAACTGGTAGTTGCTTCCACCATGATGAGGATGTAGCACTTGACTTGGACTTGCCCTTGCATGTTCATGGCAGTGGTCCAACATAGT
>NW_010114264.1:0-227 GCF_000699245.1 Pterocles gutturalis
CACTGGGTGGGGGGAGAAGAGGGGTGCCCAAAACTCCTGTGAAGGGTGGGAAGTGTCTCTGGAGGCTTTTTTGGGGGAGAGAAAGGCAGAGTAGCGCTCCGTAGCCTGCACGCAGGGACTTGGGATCGCTGCTTTTCCCAGCATTGTCCGGCAGCACTGCCACCGCGTGGCCATCCTTAGGCTTCAGAGTTAACAGCGCTTCCACCAAAACAAGGGCCCCTCCTGCT
>NW_010114265.1:0-370 GCF_000699245.1 Pterocles gutturalis
GTCCCCAGCCTGGGCTCAGTTCTGGGGGCAGAGGGGGTGACACTGCTGGTGTCTCAAGCCTGGGCTGAGTGCTAGCCCCTGACTCTCTGCCTGACCCACCCGCTCCTCTGCTGCCTTGTGCCCGAGGGGACACCCCCTCTGGGGACACCCCCTCTGGGGACAGTCCCTTGGGGACACTGGGCCAGCTGGGTGTGCCCAGATGTGCATGTGCCCAGATGTGCGTGTGCCCAGATGTGCGTGTATCTGGGTGTGAGTGTGAATTGAGCTGCACGTGTGAGTCCAGATGTGCATGGGGGTTGTGTGGGGTGTGTATCCAGATGTGCACATGTCCAGCTGTGTGGGTGCCCAGATGTCACTGTATCCAGATGTG
>NW_010114265.1:478-738 GCF_000699245.1 Pterocles gutturalis
TTCCTGGTGTGCTTGTGCCTGTCCAGATGTGTGTGTCCCCAGCTGGGCGTGAGCCCATGACCGTGTGTATCCAGATGTGCATGTGCCTGAGAGGGATGTGTGCCCCCAGATGTGCGTGTCCCCAGGTATACACATGCCCAGGGGTGTGCCTGTCCAGATGTGCATGTCCCCAGATGTGTGTGTCCTCAGATGTGTGTCCACAGCAGCGGGTGAGCCCACGGGTGTTTGTATCCAGATGTGCATGTGCCTGGGGGGTGTGT
>NW_010114266.1:0-34369 GCF_000699245.1 Pterocles gutturalis
TTTTCCAACCTTAATGATTCTATAAATGAAACTTTTCCTATTCATTTGTACTCCTGGATGTGGGACCATGCCTTGGAGGAACTGCAATGTCTGCATCTACATAAACAGAAGGTATGGAGATTATGGAATCCTGCAATACTTCTGTGTAACAGGACATTTAATTCTTGAAGAGACTGTACCATTTGAGCCTTGAGAAGCAGAGTCCAGCTGAGGAAGCTCCACAGTGATGTTGCTGTATTAAAGCGTCACAGAGAATGAAAAAGGAAAGGAGACAGGGGTTCCCTGCTTAGCTGTCTAATACTGATAATCAACAAAGCAGTAAACAAAACTGTGGCGAGAAGTAAATAGGGTGTACTTACCCTTATTTACCTTTGTTTGTCATAGTCCCTTGTCTTTGTGGAACTACGGACTGTTTCCTAGTAAAAGTGTTGAGAATTTTATTGTCATGGTAAATAGAAATTAGGTGTATATAAGGATTTGTGGACTGAGATGGGTTTGGGGGATTCCTAAATTTTGTATTTTTTAAAGAGAAACAATTATATGTGCTTGCACAATAAAGAATCTGTTAAATATTGACGCGTGTGATACATGCATTCTACAAAGAAAGCTGATGCATTTTGGAATGTAGGTGAAGAATTTGGTTATGTTCAAACAAACTGCTACATTTGTTAATTACAACCACTGAACTCTCTGCTTGGGCTGTGTGAATAATTGGTTTTTTTGGTTCAGTAGCCAAACTGAAAAATTACAAGTTAGGAAAAGAGGCAGAAAAAGAAGATGAATGTGGGTTTAACTGAAATGAGCATATTTTCATGTTTCTCACTGAAAAAAAAAAAGCCAATGCAAAGTTTGCATTTGATGCCAAATGAAAGATTTGGTTTCCTAGTTGGGTGATATTTGGCAAAAACAGATCAGCAGAAATGTCAGGTAAGACTAAGGTACGAGGTAAGAGCTCAGCTCGGTGTGGAGGCGTTCCTTGTACTGAATACAGTAACTTCTGTTCCTGTTTTCATGCTTGGTCTCTTCACTGTGATGAAATGGGATTGGGACCGGGGAGTGGAAAAAGAAGGACCTCATATATTGAAGTGGGTAATTCCCTCACTGCCTAGCAGTTCCTGCTACTTTTCCTTCTCCTTCCCACTGTTTGGTCTTGAAATTCTCCATCACAGAAGCTTCTCATAGAGCAAAGGAGTGCACAAAAATCAGGCAGAAACCCTCAGGTCCCCTGTCACACAGGACACAGCACCCACCATTTTGGAAAAGGACAGGATGGAGGACTTGAGGACAAAGAGATGAAATTTTGTTAGGGAATGGAGACATTACTTAATGGGATAAGTGGCCAAGAGGAGTCTGTGAATGACTTGTTTGTTGAGCAGAAAGATTATGTGAGAATATGCTCTTTAGGGATAGGATCCTGCCTCACCTCTGTGCCCATCATGTCCAGGCACAACCTGAATGGCAGCACACCTGGGCCTCTCATGTGGAAGCTGGGAGATGAAATCTCACAGTGGCTGTAATTCAGAGCCGGGTCTGCCCAGTGACTGTCCTGATGCTGATCGTACTACCCAATGTGTCTGCAGCAGCAAGGAGCTGTCCCAACATGGCTTTGGTAGGTGTGTATGCCTCTATGGTGACCTTACCTGCAGAGAAAACTGCTGCATTAGAGAGAAATTAATTTCCCCTGTTGGGCAGCCCCTGGATTGTTCCAATACACAACTTTCCAATTAGCTGTGATGGTGTTTTCAGAATTGAGAGCTATTTCACTCTGCGTCTCCCTGGAATTTCCTGCCAGTGCTCAAAAGGAGCATTTGCAAAGAAAATCTGAATGCTTTCTGTGGCTTGACTTTTCATCACACACTTCAGTGTGTAGGGATTAATCTCTTAAGTGAAATCCTATGTAGACAGGAGATCTGTTTAGACTTACCCACAATGCATATAACATTATAATATATATAAGCTGGAGAACTGTGTCATGGGATGTTGCTTAGACCATACATTAATTTATTGTAATACATGCATTGTTAAACTCAATATTAGGCGTTTGAGGGTAGATAGGATTAGTTGCAGGCTCTGTTTTTGCAAGCAGGAAGCAGTTCCTTAGGTTGTATATGTGTGGGTACTGAAAGTGAAGTGAAAAGCAACAACTGGTAATGGCAGTAGTTCACACTGCACCTGAAAATAATATCAAGTGAGGCCTTGCTTAGTTTTCAGTTTGAATTAGCCTTTCCTTTTCACTGTTTGGGCTTTGCCAGGGGCTTTGGGGGTGTTGGTGCAGACCTGATGGTCTCTGCATGACCATACAAGGGTCCCCTGTGAAGCAGGGTTTTGTACCTCATAGTGGGTCTATATTATTTCTGTAGAGTTCAGACATCCTGAGCCTTCAGCATGACTTATTGCAACCTGCACCTTTCCCCACCCCCACAGGCACACACAGAGTGATGGAGGGATTTATTTCCACATGCTAGAAAGGATTTAATCTTGTGAACTGTTGGATGTCTATATCTCATCTCAAAGTCAATCAAAGCTGAGGGGACTCAGGCTTCTCCGAGATCAAATAAAAAGAAACCACTGTGTCTTCCAGGAAGGGAAAAGAAAATCCACATTAACCCCACTCCTGCTTGTTTCTAGGTTTAGTAATTCTTTTGAAAAAGCACTGGTGCTGTTTTTTTGTAATTTCTAATTTACAGTAACTTAATATCACTTGCCCTTCTAACAATCCATTTATAGCTACTCCTACTAACAATGTACAGTTTTGAAATGAAATGGGACCATGAAAAGTCACCCTGCTTTAAACAGAAAGCTAGGATTTAAATCAATCCAATTCAAAACTATCGGTGTCATTCTCAAGGCTACCCTCACAGTTAAGGGGATAAACAACCTGTAATAGTTCTGCCCATAAAACATCAGGTGAAATTCTAACAGATTATTTGCTATTTTTGCTCTCCATTCACAAGACTGCAAATCCAGGCTGTTTTTAGAACTCTGATGTTTTATTCATAAATCCACCTTTAAAACAACAATAAATTTTAAATGCTGCTAAAGCAAAAATCATTTAAGTTAGAAGCAGCTATAACTACTTCCTTTCAAACAAGAAAAAATAGGGATTATAGTATTATTTATTTTAAGGTAGTTGGAATTATGTTTTTCCCATCTACAGGCTTTCCCCATTGATTAACTTTAAAGAGAAAACAAGAAGAAAAAATAAAAATCAAGTACACATCAGACAGCATATCTTTGCATAGACTTCAGAGCACAGAGAATGAAATGGAAACCATCTTTTCAAGAAGACTGCTTCATAGTTTAAAAGTGAAGTACACAAAAAGGGTGTTATCACTCATACTTCTAAAATAGCTCTTCAAAATGGCTTGTTCTGTATGTCTTGCAGCTGTTTGCATTTTTATAAGTCTGGAGGAAATGTACAAATTGTGGATGAATTTGAACCCATTCAACTTTGTACCTCAAAGATTTTTTTAGAGATAAGGCTGATATAAAAACAATTCTGCAAGGAAAAACAAGCTTGGATAGACTTGACTTCGCCTCACAGAAATGGTACCACCAAACAGCTAATTTCCTGTTCATCACCATCAATTTATCTGAATGTAAGTTCTGAAAACTCAGTGGTTATTGATAAGATTATAAACCCAGAAGTTGGATAATAACATTAGGTTGCCTTCTGTTATTGATGACATAGGAAAGGCAGAAGTCAGTGCTCTAAAGCTCAGTGCAGGTCCTGGAAGAAGCACTATAACTGGTTCCAGACACCAGAAAGAGTAGCACAATGCCTACCCGCAGCTATTTTACTATGTCTAATAATAGTATGCTTTGTCTTTCAAATCCCATGCTGCATTTGTCTATCTGAGATACAAAGTGAAACCCCAACCCCATTATGCTTAGAAGACGTGATACAGTATCAAGGTGAAACACACCTAAAATGCTTCATTTTGCAATATCTTCTCAGACTGCAGCTTCATCTTAAACATTATAAAGGCAATCGTGGATTCTCTTAGTTTCCAAGTAGCCCTCAGGTACAACTAGTCATTTCACTTTTACCCTTCAAAACTAACAAGCAGAAAGATGTTTGCGTCTTGATTCTACCCCTTGCTCCAGAAAATTATCATTCCCAGAGAAAATCTACCTCTCCAATTTCCTCTATGTTTTACTCACATTGCAATCCCTTTCCCTCCCCTTCTGCTCATTAATCCTCTCTGCACACTACGACAGTTCTTTGATCATTCACCACTGAAAAGTCTGTGCAAATCAAAATGATGTTATTTCATGCTGGACTTCTAAGGTAGGATTTGCTTCATCTAATTTAACTGCCCAGAATTTATGTGTTTAGACTTTCAGCCATTCATCTAAACTTCATTTACAGTCAGAGGAGAGAGACAGGCATCTTCAAGTATATATTCATCCTACATATCTAAAACACATATCTTATTAATCATTCCTTAAAGATATTTGAAAGGAGAAAGCCTAGGTGACAGGACTTGGATGTAAAGCTACATGCCTAGCCTTAAGACAGCTCAAGTTAAGTGAGATGGAGCAACTTTACCAAAAAACTAGTTGGTTTGTAAATACTCACTCCAGTTGGAAAGCCATTGTTCCCTATACATTTCCAAATTACTTCCTCCTTTTTTTTTTTTTTTTTTTTCTTCTAAGCCGAAACAATTTGTGTAATGATATTTTCAGACAACTCTGTTGCTGGCTATTGAGATGAGAGGCACTCAAATTCACATCAGATAAAAATAACAGAGGATGTGCTGGCATAGTTAGCTTCTTACTGTGGAATAGTATAGGAAAGCAGTAACAATTTCAGAAATTCATCACCTCATAGGACAGATCCTTTGATGAATGTACATGATGAATAGAGCATCAAAGAGAAAGACATGGAATAGTTTTCCAGTTTTACCTGCTTTTGAATTTTATCAGTGAAAATCTGCTGAATTTAATAACACAGCAGTAAGTAATAATGTAACCAAAGAGAGAAGCCAAATTTCACTAATTTTTGTCTGTCTTAGCTGCTTAAGTTTTTTGGAGCAGCCTGTTAATTTCACACTGTGATTCAATGCATATTTAACTGTCAAGCCTTTACCACATGAAGCAATACAGAAGCACAGCATAGAGAATGGGATTTTCAGTCTGAGAGGGAAGTTCAGGTTAGGTTCCTCAGCCTTTTTCTGATGCTGTTAAAATGTCCTCATTAATGATCTGGATAACAGACTAAGAATAAAATAATTAGAATTATTAAAAAAACCTATTTATTAAAATTATGCATAATGTCAAGCTGGATGATTTGAAAGCACTTTGGAAGAACCAGAAAGATCAGAATTCAAAGGTTCTTGAAAAATTGAAGAAATAATTCACTGAACACAAGTTTATAGTTCAGCATTTAGGAAGACAAAATCAAAGGTGTAAGTACAAAATGAGTAATAACTGAGTTGTCAGAGATACTGCAGTGAAGGCTGTGAGAAGTGTAACATCACGAATGAAACATGAATCCCTGCTGGGATGTTATAACAAAAAAGTGTATCTCATTCTGCGATATATTGGCAGGAATGGTGTGTAAAGGAGACAATTACTTCCTCTGTTAAGTGCTGGTGAAAAACTGGAAGGTGGGCAACATACTTAAAGAAGGATCTATAAAAACTAGAGAAAGACCACTGCAATTAAAGAAAAAAAACACTTCTGAAGCAGTTGGGCTTATTGAATCTAGAAAAGAAAACAGATGGGAACATGGCAGCAGGCTGTGGCTACTAAAATATTAGTATAAGGATATTCTCCATAGTTATCAGAGGCAAGAGAAAAGTTACTTTGCAGTGAGAAAGATTTGAGGCAACCACTTGAAATTGTAGGGGAAAAACAATTTCAGCGGAAAAACAGGTTTATCCCCACTTTAGCGTATGGGAAGGTCCTTCCTGGGTGCTTTCTAACATTCGATTTGGCAGAGATATTGTAGTTAAAATCAGTTTACCATACCACATTCAGTTCTTTAGTTCCCTCCACGACAAAAATGCTTTTGATTCTAGAACATAATCTGTGAAAACAGTCAGATTTAAGAACAGAGGTCATTTTATTTAATTACTGTGAAAAATGTTTTGAAAGATATGAATATAGATCATCCTAACTGGAGAAATACGTAGAAGCTTATTTATTCTTCTCATAATTTACAGTGGGATCTTGCCAAGGTGAATTGCTTCCTTCCAAAATGTTTAGTTAAAGCATGAAACAGATGGGAAGGGATTTTTTCTTGCTATGTGTCTATTAAATTGTAATTTATGCCTACCAGACTGTGAGCTTCGTCCAACAGGGGACCCATACATGTTCAGATTCAGTTCTACTCATAGATTATATGCTTAATAGATAAATCGGTGATATCAATTGAAAATCAACATAAAAGAACTTAGAAAACAAAAATTAAGATCAAAATATATGCTGGCATAATTTTAGACCAAAATTTAGTGAAATTAGCTTTATCTAACTTTGGAACCAGAATATATTTTCTCCAGCATCCTTCTTTTTTTTTTTTTTTTTTTTTTTTTTTGATCCTGTGCTGTTGCAGGATAATCTAGCCTGTGGTAACAGTATGCCCTACTAGTGGTGTTCCTCAGTGAAGAAACCAGGTATTCACCTAAAAAGGCTGCTTGGCCACAATATCTTGGAGAAAGAATTCTGTTTGGAGATATTTCCAGTAGATTCAGAGGCATACTATACCTGGAAACTGAACTTGATGAAATACAAAAGAAGGACCAAGTAAATATTTTCTTTGATGAATTCAAGAGAAATTAAAAAGTAAGCAAGCTGAATTGTAATAATCAATTATCGTCCTGTCCTACCTTATCCTTATCTGTATGTAGTGTGGACACAATTAAATGTTGTCCTCCCAAGAATGAAATAGAAGGGCCTTGTCATCATGTTGAGGTTTCTCTGATGCAGAGACAAAAAGTAGCTTAAATAAAAATCTCAAAATATATACCTTTCTTTCATACTGTGCTAGATATGAGACGGTATTATCTTGCTCATGGGAGGCTGATTTAGAACAGCTTGGGATACCACAGGTAAATTCAGCTCAACATAACCTGATTTTTTTATAAGAGCCATTGTTCTTTCCAGCTCTAACCAGCTCTCATATGTATGTGGAAGCTGTGTTGTGATGTGGATTTCTTTTACTGAGTTTTGATGATGAAGTCATAACCCATTATGACTTTAGAGAAGAATGTTGTGCCAGTGAAGAGTTTTGGATGGAGTGTTATTTTTTTTTGCACTGTAGTGAAAATGAGAACATAAGGAACTAGTAGTGGGGTCATAAACACATTAGCACTGCATTTTCTTGTGTGGGTAACTTTCAGATCTTAACTTTTAAATCTACTGGATTTCACATTCCTTACTCAAAACTGCAAACAAACAAACAAACAAAAAAAACAAAACAGTGTGTGTTGAACTATTACAATACTACTGTAACATGTAATTTTCAGGACTTTTCTCTAAAAGGTACGACATTTTTGAAGCACCTTTACCTAGCTAATGATTAAATTCCTAACTTCCTTTTTAAAAGTGAAGTGCAATATATGAAAAAAATAGGTGAATTTGGAAGGGCTCTGAACTTCCATTCAGTTGTGTTTGCAAACATGCAAATTGTTTGTTTGATTCATTAAAATCCCTTCAGGCAGAGCCTCTGACCTGCCTTAGTGCATCCATCTCCTATGCTCCTATAAACATATTCAGTCCTCATTTGATTCATTAAAAAATATGGCCCCAGATTCAAGGAATTTCAGCAGATGCTTGTCAAATGAGCAGAATTTCATCTGCTCACTTTCCTTATTTCTCTTGCTTATCAGTTCCGTTTCTATGCAGCCCATAATTTGAAATATGAACAGAATCTTGCCTTCTATTTCAATTATATGGAAACTGTCCTTTTTGAGGAGGAAAAAAATTCTATCCTGAATAGCTATTGTGTACTGGGGTTTAATGAATGAACTCTTTAATCAAGAGGTATCTATTCTCCAAATGTCTGAAGGAGACTGAATTCACTCTTCCACAGTTGAACTCTGCAGGAGGACTTTCATAGTTATCAAGGCAAGGAAGGTCATAAACAGCACAAAATTTAGACAAAAAATAGGTTCACATTTATGTAATTTCAGTTGTAAAATTTTGTTTTCATTGAGAAGAAATTACTACTAAAAAGGGGGTAAATTCACATTAAATACAGGAGTGTGAGTTGTCAGAATGCTGCCAAATTGATCATGCACTGAACAGTAACAGCAAAAGATTTTTCCTAAATGAGTTTATAGCTCTTTCAGCATAACATGATTACTATCCCCAGGGAATCTGACAATGCCTTTTGCAAGTGGTGGGATGTGATACAGTTTTAGTTCATGGGAAAGATACGGTTCAAGAATTTAAACAAGTACATAGTATTAAATGCTTAAATCTGTATTTATCTTTAACTGCATTTTGCTAGTGAAATATGTCTGTGACTACATTCGCTGGGACTAGCCAATGTCCACACTAGTCAAGTCTATCCTCCAGAACAGAATAGTCTCATATTACGTGCCTCTTGGCATGAGATGACTCCTGAAATGTGCTAGGGAGGTACTGGGAGTGCAGCAGCTGGCCTGAGGCATAAGTGATACCAGGGTTCACTCTAACAATGCAGTAATATAGATCACTCTAACAATGTAATAGTATACATCAGATTACAAAGTCTGGGACATGATGGAAAAAGTGACATTACATGTTTAATCCCCACTGCCTGTGTCTACATTTGAAGATTTGGCCTATAGTTTCACTAAAGGCATATTTCAGACAGATTTGAGCGTTTTCCAGTCACCCTAAGACCAGGCAATGAAAGCATTTCTGTGCGACTGAAAGCTGTGGGAGTGCATGCACCCAAGCAAGGACAAGTCTTCTGATGTTCATGAGAGGACTTAGTGATCTGTATCTTTCACCCGTCTGTGGCTCCCGGAGGCTAATGTTGGTTCTGGAATTAGTTAACAGAAACATGTCTATACTTTACAGAGAAATATGGTACCCAAAAATCTACTTGTGATTCATAGAATCATAGAATGGTTTGGGTTGGAAGTGACCTTAAAGATCATCTAGTTCCAACCCCCCTGCCGTGGGCAGGGACACCTCCCACTAGCCCAGATTGCTCAAAGCCTCATCCAGCCTGGTCTTGAACACCTCCAGGGATGGGGCATCTGAAACTTCCCTGGGCAATCCGTTCCAGTGCCTCACCACCCTCGCAGTAAAACATTTATTTTTCAGTAAAACATTTCATTTGCTAATATCTAATCTAAATTTACCCTCTTTCAGCTTAAAGCTGTTACCCCTTGTCCTATCACTACACTCCCTGATAAAGAGTCCCTTCCCATCTCTCCTGTAGGCCCCCTTGAAGTACTAGAAGGCCACTAGTCTCCCCAGTGACTTCTCTTCTTTATGCTGAACAACACAAACTCTCTCAGCCTGTCCTTGTACAGGAGGTGCAGCAGCCCTCTGACCATCTTCATGGCCCTCCTCTGGACTCACTCCAACAGGTCCATGTCTTTCCTGTGCTGAGGACTCCAGAGCTGGATGTGGTACTCCAGGTGGGGTCTCACGAGAGTGGAGTAGAGGGGGAGAATCTCCCTCTACCTGCTGGTCCATACAATATCTTGACGCTGACACTTAGCAGCAGTGAGATAACTCTATCTACATGCTGCTGCCTTTAAGATGTGTGGCTGGTTTGCGCGTCCCTGGAATTATGTTGCACTTCCGTGAGTTAATCCAGGTACAGCCAGATAGGCTTTCAGTTAACTCAACAGACTTGCTTTGAGATAAATGATGTCATTAGTCAGTCTGCCACCTGCTGCCATATCTGAGTCTGACTGAAAGACTTGGGTGACAGGTTTTGCCTGAAGAATGCACATAGACTGTTAAGTATCTAAGAAAGGTATTTTAGAAGTTGATCACTGAATGTGATGCTGCCATTGGTCTCCAGGAATGAAAAGCTCTGGCACCTGTGGGGTAGTTTTCAGATGCTGTCATGGAAAGCTCACCATGGCACTTCTGTATGAGGACATAAGAAGGATCAAACTGGGTTAGATTAGGAGTCTATCTAGGCCAGTGGTCTGTCTCCAAGAGCAGACATAAGCAGAAACCCACATGTGCAGCGTTGTAGGCTGCCTAAGAATCATTTTTTAATGGCTGTTTGGCTGCATACTTATTGGTGAGCAGCTTGTGTTTGAGTGAACAGTTGGGGAATGGTTTTTCTTTACAAAAGCTCTTAGCTGTCATTCTCATGTTTAAAAAAATTATCTGGACATCTGGGGAATATAGTCTTTATAGGTGAGACAAAAAGAAATATTGTGTGGAAGGAACTTAATGCAATTCTTACAAAATCAAGACAGTCTGAGGAAGAAGGAAGAGGCTGATTTGAAATTGGATTAAAAGTGAAGCAGCAGCTGTTTCAGCATAGAGACAGGCTTTGTCTTTCATGTTTCTGCATGGAAAGTGAAAGGGTGAACTTGTATTTCTCTAAGGGTATGCAAATAGCAGATACTTCGGCGTGGTAGAAGGAGGTATGTATCAGAATTGGATATTTTAGACATTTCCTAAAGATATGAGGCTTAAGTGATTAGTTTCTCTCCTTCTCTGACTGTTTCTACACAGGTAGAAACAGTCAGAGAAGGACTGTTCATAACTTCATAACTTATTAGCATATGCCAATTTCACAGAGTGTTAGTAGATGCAAAGATAATACGTTCACCTAATGTTCACCAAAATGGGCAACTAGATAGTTCAAATAGGCCTGTAAAGTCTCCCTTCTGAAAGAAAACCTGATTTATGAATGCAACCCTCCAGAGACATCAGGGAATCCACAAGAGAGAGCTATTATGATTGTCCTAATTGTGAGAAAAGCTTTAATTAGACATCACGCCTAATTATATGCTAGAGAATCCAACTACAAGACCTGAATTCAAAAAACTAGGCTTCATTGCTTCCTCTGATAGAGGATCTTAAAAGAATTAAATGTCTTTTAAGAGGTTTGGGCTGGTGATGAACTTCACTGAAGGACTGCCGTAGAAAGGCATTGTTATATTTAGTAAATAGAGTGAGAAAGAGTAGCATGTTGTCTGGGTAAAAAATGATGGTGGAGAGGGATGCTTTGAGAAACTTTCTAAAACCAGAAGGCATTGTGAAGCAAAAACCATGGAAGTAATTATCTTCAGAGGAGATAACAAAGCTTATTAAGTATGTATTCTTCTGTCTTGGGGGGGTGTAGTATCATACAATGGAGATACTACTGCAAGTATTAGAACAATACCATCAACAATGCCTTGAAAATAATGTTTCTGGACTTCACAAGAAATTTCAATTATATTATGCTAATATGTTAAATTAGGAAAACACAAGTTATGTAAGGCTTTTAGATAACATTAGGGTGCTGAGCTGGTAAATGAATGAAGGGAATTCTCTTGCAGTGGGAATAAGGGACTAAGAAACAGTTGAAGGAAGATAATTGGGAACTGCCCTCAAATTGAAGCAATCAGCCATTGGGAGAACAGTAAGAAATTCCTATAAGACCAGAGATATAACCAATAAAGGTTTCTTTGGGGAGGAAGATGGAAAAGGGATTAATCATTCTAGAGAAGTACTATTGAAGCTGCTATTACCAAGCATCTCAAATACTGTGTAGATATCCAGTCACTCAGATTCAGGAAGGATAAATTCCTCTTGACAGCTAAAAATATCAGGGTATGGCAAACCCAGGATGTGAAAAGCAAATGGAAGAGCAAACTAAAAATGGAGAAGGGATGCAAGACTATGAAAACACATCATGAGCATAAGCTTAAGGGAGAGAGAAAAGTTTCTTCCCTCTTAAGCTGAAGAGCAGTGCTATCACAAGATTAGATGGGCTTTTATGAGAAGGTATAATTTAACTACTGAAGCACTGAGATTCCAGAGCAGCAAAACAGCTTCATAAGTAGTTTTAAGCTTAAGTATGAAAAAATATTCTCAAATTTGCTGAGAATTACTAGTCTGGGTGTTCTGGCCTAGAATGTGTCATTTCCAGTCCAGTCTTAAATCTTAGATACCAGGTTGGCAGCAACCATAGAAAAAAGACAGAAGGCTACAGAGTAGAAAAGCCATCAGTAGGGAGAAGACAGCTACCTCTTCAGTAAGGCTATGAGCATTAAATGTTTTCCAGAACATCTAGATGTTTCACTGAAGACAAGTTGTAGTTGCCTTAAAATGATTGTGTGGACAGTTTAAGAGAAGAACCTCTGAGACATCTTTATTAATGATGTGGTCATCTGTAAAGTCAACTGCTTTGTAAAGCTATGCATTAATATCCACCACAGGGAGATGCTCCCAGGTAACCTACTCACAGGTTTAATTACAGAATTAAGAAATGTAGAAAACTGCCTAAGGCCTGTTTTCTGACTTACTTTCAGGGAGGATTCGAGATATTTCCTGAGTGGAGAGGTTTAGCAGATCCCTTGTGGAAGTGCAATGGCTTCAAGTGAGCTTGCTCAGGTGCTGGGACAGTGCAGGCAGGTGGTTACGTGTTTATACAGCTGTGCTGTACAACAGCTGAGCTAGTTCATTCTGCTCACGATGGTACTGTGCTGTGCAGACAGCCCAGCTAGCTAATGTGCAGTGTGTCATTCATAAACTCTACCTCAGCTCTTGGTGCGGAAGATGAAAACATGAGTATCTATGCAAGGCACCAGTTTGTCTGGAAAGAAAAGGCCCTAATCTGCAAATACTTGTGCAGGTACTTTACTTAAGTGTGGAAGGAATCTCAAAACCATTTAAGTCCACAATTTGCAACATCAAGGAAAAACATTTTTATAGATAGGTCAGATCTGTTTCATGAACTCTTTGATCTCCTTGGCTGAATGGGATTGGTAGCAGTGAGAATTATTATCATTATAGTGCACATTCCTGCACTTTTTTGCTGATAAAATAGAGCTCATGAACCATGTTTTCCTTTGTAAATATGTATCTGAGCCTTACAAAAAAGGTAAATGAGCTCTGTCTAGGTATACAATGTTTATCTTTGAAAAACATTAATCTTGAACACAAACTAAAATGTAATGCATCAGAGATATGTAAAATCACTACAAAGATTAAGGTTTTGGTTCTGTAATTTTTGTAAGAGGTTTCTTTCAAAGCTGGTGGGAAAGAAGATGCTTTTTAATATCAAACAAATGGAAGATAAAAGAATTTTTCATGCATCCAACATGAAAGACATGAAAAAGGATGGAGACAAAGAAAGCTGCACTTTTGAACACACTCTCTTGTTGACCTATATCTCATAGGCCGATGGGTGGCCTGCAGGCTCAATCCTGCTGGCCAGGCAGTCCATCTGCACTTTATTATTGCTGGGCAGCTTGTCCAGGGTGCTGGAGAGCTCTGCGGGTCCGTATGGTGCTCTGTGCTAGCCAGAAGCCAAGACGCTAGGTGCAGACTCAACGGCTGTGCTAGGACAGAGCTGATAAACCCTGCTGGACACGAGCTGAACCTGTGCAGGCAGATATCACTGTAGTAAATTGTATGGTATGTCTAGGTGTATCTGTTGTTTTTTCTTTTCCTATTAATCAGGGAATCTCGGATAACAACTGACTAAATGGTTATCCTGTGCTATTGGTCTGTCCCTTCAGTATCGCTTGATGTCTTTGAGCTCAAGCCTGGGTCTAGTACGGTATAACTGCATGACAGCTTGGAGCTATATTGGAACAAAAGGCTTCAAGGGGAGAACCACCACTCTGGATGTAATTGACACATCTGGTTGATTGCATTACAATATATTTGGTTGACAAGCAGAACTAATTAAAAAGCACCTGATTGCCCATGTACCTTGTTACGTTTCATTTCAGTGCACTTATCAGTGAATTAAATCTAATTTAGTGACAATGAAGGGGAAGTGGTGTAAGGGCATAAGGCTCACTAGTTCAAGGTTACAGAGGCTTGAATAATTCTACCTGGAAATAGGTTTGGTCTTTGTTTGTTTTTTTTTTGTTTTTTGTTTTTTTTTTTTTTCTTGTGTCAAAATGCTGACAGAAAATGTAAAAATATAGAATTGGTGTAGAAGGAGAGAGCATGATATGGCTGAGGAAACCAAGTGGACATAAGGTGGAGACAATGTCAAGAAATGCCAGAAATTGTAATGGTGCTAATAACAAGGCTGAGCAGCTTAAAAGCAAAAGTGAACTTCATACATACACTTGAGAGTATGTGTCTGCAAGATGGCAATCACCTACTAAGTGATTGCTCCTATTGCAGGAATAACATGATTGTGGTATAGCAGCAAGTCTGTGTCTACAGAATTATATTGAAACCTTTTTGCAACAACTCTTCCATTTTGATTAACTACATCCCACTGAGTATGTGTTCTTCACACATGACAGAATTCAGATGACAGAAGCCAAGAGAAGAATGAAAATACAGTTGATGACATTTTCCTTTTTTAAGAATCCCGTCATTGAAAAATAGCCTCCTTTCGTAAGAAAAACTGTATCATAAAAAGTGTTGGAATTAGTATGCAATTTCCCAAATCAATCTTAATATTATTTTAGCTATTTCTGAAATCCTAGGTTTTTGATTTAAGGTAAAATTTTTGAGAGTTATTTTGATCTTTCATACAAGTATCAGTTAGAACATCACACACAACTAATTTTTACCGAAAAAATGAAACCTGATAATTTTTCACCTCTCAACACAAGCAGCTTTGTTTTCTTTCATTTTTCTGATTCTTAATACATCAAAATCAATTGTAATAACAATTGTCATTAAACTGCTAGTTGATATATTATTTTTTAATGTGATCTTGGGCAGGATTAAAGATGAAGATACCCCAAGAAGATGATCTGACTTCCTCTCAGACTCCATTTACCTTTTTAAACTTGTGACTCCTTTACATGTAGCAGGAACTTAGAAATTCATTGCATCTCTGTACACCTACATGTAGACACCTGCTCTGAGATATCTTAAGCTACATCCAGGTCTTTTGCCTAAAGGCTTTGTTAGCCTATCCAAAGACTTTATTTGAATTAAAATATATGTTGAGACAATGTATTTCTTGAAAGGAAGATGCTGTTTTAGTCAGTGTGAGAACTGACACGATATGTGTCAGTTTTTGTGGTATGGCGAGCCAGGATGCAAACAGCTAATGGACCCAGAAATAGCATAACTGTTTGACTGTCTTACCCTCTCTACTAGCCTTGCTGAGAGGTGCTAGCCTGCTTTCACTTTCACACTGGCTGCATGTTTGGTTCAATGAACTGTTTTGTGTTTAAGGACCAGTCTGTATAAAGCATACGTGGGGCTTACTACTTGTTTCACCACGTGAGGAAGTTGTGCTGACAGCAGCCTTATCACCCACAGATGTGGTTTCAGCATCTGTAATAGCCTCCTACTGCTGGTGGTGTTAGAAACCCACACACATTCTATGCTTGACCTTTTTTTTTTAGGTTTTACTTCAGTGTTGTGCTTTCAGAAGCAGATCATTAGGTCGGTTGCTTCTGACATTCAGGGGTAGAGACCTAGCTTTCCAAACACACAAGGCTTTGTGTCCAGTATGTTGGCATATCCAGGGGGAATTTGTAAGTGAGAGGAAGAAGAAATGGATAATTTCAGAAAAAAAGTTCTATTTTGAAAACATAAACTTGGATGTTCTCTCCTAGACTGACTTTTTGATGTGTTGTTTGAATGCAAGAAGGAGAAATGAGAGGGGAGGGGAATGAATGAAAGGTGACAGGGACTTCTTTCCCATGTATCGGTCTATCTCTGCATTTGTCAAGGATATGTTCAACATGATAACGTTTGGTTTGAGTAAATGACATAAATTAAATGAACTTTTAAGGAGTGTATCAAAATTAACAAAGTTTTATTAGCTCAGGAGGAAATCAAATTTGCATGTCTGATAGAAAGAAAAAGGATTTTTGAAGACCCCAACCCATTCTTCAAGCTGCACAGTAGCCAGACACAGTATTCTGTCCTGGATAAACTTTGCGATCACTGCGACCAAATGGTCTGTTCTGCTGGGAATACTGCATTATTTATTACATTTATTTAAGTGGCAGCTATTTCAATTTTTGCATATATATTTAAAAATAAAACTGACACCATTGTGTTAACCATTTCAGATACAGTTAAGCTCTGCAAATGTAGGTTATTTGTACAGTAGATAAAGCAATGAAATATGTAAATTACTTCTCTACTCCTCTGAGAACTTCTAAAGATAGGGTTTTTGTAAAACCTAATAAAGCCCATTTTCCAACAGAAAATATCTTGTAAATTCTGAAAAATCAAATGATTGCTCAAAGAATGCTGCATAATTACATTGCTAAATGCAAGACAAAGGAACCTCAACTTCAGTACCATACTGATTCAGCTGTGTTGCTTACTGTACACAGCAAATTAATACCACAGTTCATACGAATTCAGTTTGACCCTGAACACTTAAAAGAATTTAATATGTAACAGCTGAAGAAGAACTAAAATTCTGTTTGTGAGATCTCAGACAGACGACTGCCTAACAGCAATCTTTAGATCAGGCTCTTGATGAGAACTACAGCAAAAAGAAAAAGAATGACATTAGACCTATGAAATAATGATCAAAGACTATAGTACACTTAGAACGTTCTCTTTTTATTTTAAATATACCTATTACAATAGGCTTATATAGAGCACTATTATTTACACAATTCAGTGTTTATCCTTTGGGAACAATTCCAGTGCTCAATAAATAAGAGTCAGTGAGCTGCTTGTTAACTATCTTGGAATCAGAGTTTTGAAATATTAATTTCACATAAATGATGAAAGTCCTTGAAACAGTTACAGTTGCCTGTAGTTTCATACAGTAGATATCTTCTGACTGCAGTCGAATTGTGTTGAAAATTCTGAACATACCTATAGGTAATGAAAAGAAAGTTTAACAACAACACCAAATTAAAAAAAAATACTGAAAAACATCAGTGGTTGAACCTCTACATTTTTCAGATGAATCTCAGGGTGATGACACTGTTCAAAGGGAACAATGAAACAGTTTGGTAGAAGCCCTGTTATAAAATGTCCACATTGTGGGGCAAAATATACAACTACTTATAAATAAAAAATACAACTTTTTACAAGATCTCCTTTTAATATGGCATATTAAAATGTGCCTGCAGGTAAGAATGGTTTTCATTATTTTTATTAAAATTCAGGTTTCCATGGTTACTATTTCTTACACATGAATTTATGCATTATATATATACTTTATCAAACACATAAAAGATTAAGTTGTCAGTACAAGGAATATCATTAGCTGAGAACATGAAGCAAGGGTTCATATCAGATCCCGCTCAATGCTATGTCTGTAAGCTCAAATACACAAGGAAGGGACTTTTGGTCCTGATCTTGAACTGAGAGAGTAAATGTGGTCCCATGTTTCTACATACAGAACTTACTATCTTTACTGAGATCGTACCAGTCCTGTGTGCATCAGCCATCCCATTTTCACGTGACTCACCACAGAAAGTAAGTTTAAATCAGGACAAGCAGCTTAAGGGTTTTTCTCCCAATTCTCATCAGTATATTTCAGAGGTCAAGTCCATGGCACATTGTGTGTGTGGCTGAATATCTGTGACATTCAGCTATGGCACCCAGTTTTGTTTCCCCAACATACAGAAAGACAGAAGGGAAATGCAGCTCATAACTACCAGGCATTTATCCTAGTAAACGGAACATTATCATCATTATAATGGAATACAAACTATCGCTTATTGACAGCGTGCCTGCTTGTTCGATTTCAGTAGCATTACAGTTTGGCAAAGAATATTTTCTAAATTATCTTTGTTACAATGTTGAATCTCTGGCATATTTAAGTCACCCACCCACCTATTCAAATAATATTTTAAAGCAAAATTAATGTTTGATATAAAATAACAGTTGTGTTGTCAATGTGGAAAAATAGTCTACAAAAAATAAGTATAAAAGTGATCTCAAATTTATGAATATGTTTCATATAAACAAGTCCTGGTAACTAATCTACGTGTTAGAAATGGCCCTTGGTAGGCTGTGTCACAACAATACATCACATTTTTCACAGTTTACAACAGCACAGTTAGATTCACAATGTGATGACACCTTATATAAGAAAAATAGTATTTTACAAACTATACATTTGGCATCTATTTTTAGATTTTTTTTCTGTTTATTTTTTCAGTTCCTTTTTCCTTTTTTCTTTTCTTACAAAATAGTGCAAAATTACAGTGCGTTAATAGACGACTTTGAAAATCCTAATAAAAAGTCAGTGTATTTAACTGTTTTGCTCATTCACTGGGAACAGTTTTGCACATTTTTGGATAGATGGAAAAGCTTCTCACTTTCTTCTCTTCAGTATACCCACTGAATCTTTAAAACATTAAATTGCACCAAGGGAGTTAACTTTACAAACTTTTAAATCTCATTTCTTACAACACGTGTTACAAAACAAAACAGCAAAGGAGAACGTAAATTTTGCAGTTAATTTATTTGCCAGACAACATACATCAAACTGGCTTTTCTTATGTTATAAAGAAAAGGATTGATGGGAACATTTTTCATCTGGTGACTGCTAAAGTGTTTAGTTACAGCTTCAAGGCTCTATAGGAAATTTATCCCAACTTTGTGTATACGTAAGTGTTGGTTTACCACATATCTTTCAAATTTTGCTATCATGCATGTCCCTGTATCAGGATCCAAACAGGCTGTACCAAGCCAGGGGGATAAAGTTTCATCAAGGCCTGTTTTTCACTGGACTAATTCATATAAAGAATAACAAACAAGCTCTTTTGCTGCCAATTTGCAATGACTAAATAATTTTCCTACTAATTATTTACTTAGGAAAGTTAATGAAGTGTTCCTCCATCTATGAATACTTAATTTGTACAGACTGGCACTGTACCTCAAAAAAATGCCAATACTCTTATTATTTAGAACAGTGAAGTCTTCAGTGTAATCATAAACAGGCATGGTACAGGCTGCAGGAGTGAGAGCCTCCTAAGCCACCCCGTGAGCATGCCGAGAAATGCACAGAAGAACTCAGATGAGTCTCAGCTCAGTTTTTGCCTCCTTGACCGAAAGCAAGAATAAGAAACCTGACTGAGATCACCGTCATCTACGAGAGGTTGCCAAACAGCGGTCCATACCAACCTACTCATAATTCAGGCTATTAACCTGGAGGTGAAAGGCTCCCTGCCACATGAGCAAATCTCTGAATTATCCACTGCACAGAAACTGTTGATTTCAGTTAATTGCGTAGAGAATATGGTGACATAAATGATTCCCAATTAATTACCTTTCCAATAGAGTAATGAAGTGACTTTTTCCAATATGAAAACTGCAGGGTGATGTCTCTAGGCCTAATTATTTCTCATGAGTTTATGGTTTTATTATCTGTATCGCTCTGTGACATTTTTGCCATAAATTTAAATTACTACTGCATGGTTTATTTAATCAATTTCTTGGCATTTCTGTACCTTTTATGAACATAGCCAACCAGTATGAATTTCACACTGATTCTCTGAAGGTGGAATTGGCTATAGCACTAGAATTAGTTATTCAAATATTAGAAGGGAAACATCCATGAATCAGAAAGTTGTTTTTTAACCCAGACATTCCACCCTTGTCTCAATCCTTTATCACTAGCATCAGAATCTCCCAAATCACCTGCTGACGCCGGTGGAAGATTTGCCTGAGCAAGGAGTGAAAGATGAAGCTGAAATAACTATCTTCTATGAATCATATTGATTGATTTCTAACATTTAAATATCACTTACATTAAAAACAAACAAACAAAGAAACCAACCAGAACTGTCAGCCTATATTAATGAAAAAGCCCACTGACTGGTACATAAACAAATACTTCCCCTGGACTCTCTTCTCAGTAATGTACTAGTTTTGACCAAGGAAACACCTGAGTATTTGATTAACTTTCACCGTTAGGTTTAAATAGGTCAGAAGCCTCGCTGTCAGCCTGCACAGACACACCTCTTGTTCCGTCTTTGCACACACAGTTGATCGCTCACAGAGTCTCATTTAGACTGAACCAAACATTTTCTGCCAAAAGGCAAATCAGGTGTGGCTGAGACTGACCCTCCCTAGGGCACTCAGTCCAGATTAAAAGGATGCACATATGACCAGGTTTTATTCTTTCTTCCTAGGATAGTCCCCAAAATACTATCTCAGCAAGCTTCTCTCATGTCCTTCTATCACATGGACATTCACTCCCCCTGCACAGTGCAGGCAGGCTGTACAGTACAGTGCCATGCTGAGGGGATGGCCTGAGGCGGTGGTGGCACATAGTGTATGCTGAATCAGAAGAGTAGAGCCAAGCTATATTGGACAGACACCATGCCAGAATTAGTCCAAACAGTTTTCAGTGTGGAGTAGCCAGTCTACTCACAGAATGGACACACATGATGCAAAAGAGGCCACGCAAATTTGCCTCTGTTGGCTATAGACTGTGCCCTCTGGCTCAATTCCCAAAGGCAATAAAAGCCTACCATTCAAAGCTCTGATTCTTTAAAGCGTTTAAGATGCTCTTAAACTTAAGCACGTGCTTGAGTCTGATGGTCATATGTGTGTGCTGAAGGTCTTCCTTGACTCAAGTCCAGAAAGTATTGTGGCATAAGGACATGAAGAGTTACTTCAAAATCAAAAAAGAAAAGGAAATAAGAATAAGGATTCTTGAAGACCATTAAGAAATATGATCAGCTTTCTGACAGACTTCACTCTTCCCCTGAATGTTATTTTTTGTCTAATAAAAGAGATAATACAAGGCCAGTGCTGTTCCTGAATAATCAGCAACAGTTATTTGTTATTTAACTGAAGCTTGCTTGATTAGAGATGGAAGTAAATTATGTGTTATGTTTATTTTTTTAAAGCCCAATTTGAGAAACAAACATGAGCAGCTAGAAACAGTGAGTAGCCATTCACTGTGCTCAGCAGTGCCAATTTCCTCTATCTTGCTCAGCCTGCATGAACTCTACAAATCCCCACAGTCATGCTCTTTCAGTCCAACTTTCATTTTATTTGATCTGTTTCTCAAAAGACAAATACGTTGCTGGATGTGTCTCGCACATTCTGCGGGCCTCGCTTGGGCTGCTTGTTCATTGTGAGTACAGCCATCGCAGATAGCAAGAGGGATTCAAAGAAACTGGCAGCCAGGCTTCACTAAGGAATGGAGATCTCATACTGAGCAAGAGCTACTGTGGTCACTGTCTGTCTGAAATGAAAGGAAAACTCTGTGTTAGAAGGATCTGCTTCCAGTTGTGTCTAATGTCTGTTCACATTCAGTGGGGTAACAGTGCATCTGCAGATAGTATAAAAATATGGTTTGGGTCTTATTTTCCACAGTGAGAAAGGCAGAAATGTTGATAGCTCAGTGTGCGACAGAGACCCTAAAAACATTCAAAAGAAGCCACTGTAAAAGAACTAATAATGATTACTCTGTTTTCAGTGACTGCCGAGTTAACTTGTGACAACCGCATAGGCAAGATTACTGTGGGCTGGCAAACAAAATAGACTCAATGCCTGAAATAAAATTGTTGCAAAAATAGTAAGAATTAGTATGATTTCTCATCTGTCATTACAAGTATCTTCTTTTGACAGTGGTACCAAGGCATAAATAATACCTTGTTCTCTATTTTAGCTAATTTCCTGTAATTTACCCTTCCAAAATTAATTGGTTTTGCTCTTTCTCCTTCATAGCGATTTATGATTTGAGTGTATTTATGTTAGCTGTTCATGTAGTGTAGCTCACTGAAGGAGCACAAACATCCCAACGCTTAATGTTATATATAGACTGCAATCAATCTGCTGTGAGTTAGGTGTGTAGGCCTAGGTAGACTGCCTTTATGTGCATGGGGTCCAGGTGTTTTACATCCATTGCTTTGCATCATTTACCGCCTAGGCTGGACATGCCCGAAGATGCTTCATCTTCTGTCAGTAAAGCTCTTTATATCCAGAACTGCTTAAGGCTTATTACCTGTAGATCACCTTAAATCTTCATTAAATGGCTGCCTCACTTACTTTCCAGACCACACTCTTCAAGAATGTCAGTGAGGCATTAGGGTCATGTCTCTTGTTTAGGATTTGGTCATGATTCTTGGTCATTTCCATCTGGATTATATTTCTCTCTTGTTTTATTAACCTTTGAAGCATTTTTAGCAATGCGTCCTGAATGCAAAGCATACAAGCCTTGAGTGGAGTTTCTGTGAAAAGAAAAACTCTCTTTCCACTTCCATCAAAAAGACTTTCACATTTCTTAAAATTCAGCCCAAGATTAGCCATGCTGACTGGATCCAGTGCTCACAGAAGTAATGACATTACTTACAGGCTTAAAATTTAGCATGTATTTAAAAATTATCCTGTACATACACTGATTGATATTTGTAGTAACAAGTCATATATCTTATTATTGTGCTTGCTTGTTATTCGTATAAGAATTTATTAGCTGAATCTTGATGCCAAGAAGCCAGTCTGATTTGACATAAGGCCTTGTAACACACAGCGTAACTCCCACTATCCAAAATGAGGAATGAAATAACGGAATGTACTTCCACTGACATCAATGCAAAGAACTTCAAAATTCCAGCACCAAGGGAATCAGATCATCCAGCCAAAGGAGGGGCACATTTAGTGACTTAGAATTTCACAGCCCTCCTGAGAACAAAAGGTATGATGTCCTGTAGGACAGACTGTAGGCAATAGCCACTTGCCTTCAAAATGACTGAAATGCTGCTCCCATTGCATCCATGTCAGCACTTTGTTTTCAGAAGACTGGGTTTCATTATATTGCAGTAATTTGCAAGGTTAGCTCATCTTGTTTCATACTGGAATGCTGGTGAGTTTAGGAGGTTCACAGTATATTGCAAACTAGCTTTTAAAGACAGCAATAAATAGTATAAATATATATCTGGATCAGAGTACAGCTTTTGAAGCCATAGGGAGAGCACAAGTGTTTCTATAACCTTTCCATGGAGTTTCCTGTTTTAGGAATCTAACTACATTACTCTTACAGCCTTCTGTGTTTCTTTTCCAGCCTGGGGCAAAAAAAAATATCTGACAAATTACCTTTTGCTAAATGTTTATCATCCCTTACTCCTTTACTTGTTGTCTGCAATTTTAGTCTTAAAAGTACTTGATCAACGACTTTGCTTGATCAGGGTCTTATACCTTACAAGCTGAAGTTTTTTCAGTTAAACTTTTTTTTTTTTTTTCAGTAGACTGTGTGATCTGTAACATTTTGACCTGAAAAACCAAGGTGATTAGCTTTCACTTGATACCAAAACATATCCGTACACTTATGTCACTAAAACCAACCTTGTACACATGAATATATATAGTAATCAGATATTTAAGCTGATTTTAGCTGAAAGAAAAGAGTAATAAAATCAAGTGACACATGTTAAAAGTAGACATTTTAAACAATCATGACAATCATCACATTTTCGTATTTGCTATCAGAGCAATTTTTATACTTAAGAACCTATTTATATATTCAAATTTTGATGACAAGTTCTGCTCTTAAGAGTGCATTTGTTTATACCTGTCACATAAAATATTTTTAAAAACCGAAATTCATTAGCTTAATGAGTTGAATGGTTAAGTATGTCAGCCTATTAACTTATTTACTGAATTTCAGCATATTTCTTTCAGAAAATCAACTGTTATTTTTTTTCCACATTCAACAGCAAGTTGTCTAGCTACAATTAAAGTTCAACACGTCTTTACAGAGTTGGGGACAAATTCACAATTATTTAAGAAACTGTATGAGAGAAATTGCTGAAATTTCGCAACAAGCTATTTCTAAAAACCCATTATTACCAGCTGAATTCAGTGCATGTGGCTGAAGTAATTTCCTCCTATGTTAAAATCTGTCTATATATGAATCAGTATAACACCACTTACAGCCCTGGTTCAGGTAAACAATACTTGAGACACAAGGAGACTTAAGGACATGCTGCATTTAAATACACTCAAAAATTGGATGAATCTGGGCTCTGGTGACTAAGTTTGCTCATCTTCTCTATTTCTGACTTCTTTGTTCTTCAGAGGGTGAGAACAGACATATTCCTAAAGTAACTTAATGCAGCTATTTGTTAGGAAACATTTTTAGAAACAAAGACTGTCTACTATTGTAATACCTCTTAAAAACTATATTTCTAGGTTCATCACTCTTAAAAAGGGGTACAATTGACCACACTGTAATAATGGTAGGTATTGAACTTTACTGTGCTCTTAAAATTTAAGATGAACCATAAAAGACTTTACTGTCTTTTGAAATATTACACACATTTCAGACTGGAACAGAAAATTATGTTCTTAAAGTTCTCTCTGGCATTTAAAAGTTGGGTTCTCATTTTCCAAATAGGTTAAACAGCAAATATAATGCTAAAAATAAAAAAGAAGTGTTAAAAATGACTACTTTAAGTGTAAGACTGGGATATATTTCACAGAAAATGCGGAAAATCTTGTTTAAAAGTTATAGTAAACAATCAAATATTCTTCAGTGCTCATAATTAGTATGTACATTAGAATTTAAAACAGAGTATTGATGACTGCTGCTGCTGCTCTTTTAAAATCTCTTATAAAATACAAATAGGATAGCCAAGAGAGGATAGCTGATAAACCATGACATAAGGTTCTCTTTTCCTTCTTTTTTTTTCTCTTTTCCTTTCCTCTCCACTTGGACTGATGTTTCTTCTGGCCTCTTCAAAAAAGTGCACACACCCACACACACACACCCCCCCACACACATATTAATTCCAAAACCATTTTTCTAAATTTCCAATGGACTTGTATTCCTGGTGTCTTTTCACATGGTCACAAGCAAGACATGCATGTGATTCCCAGAACCTAGGAAGATGCACTGAGAAATCCTTCTTCCAGTTGAAGTAACTAAGGTACATCTTGTTATTTTTGTCAAGCATCAGAAGGTATTCCGCCAGCTCTCTGGGGGAGAGAAAATCTTCCACATGTATGAAAGAGTCTGCTGGAATGTAATTCTCATAGTTTTCTCTGGAAGGGCCCAGTACAACGGGTACTGATCCGGCCAGAAGAGCATTGTAAAGTTTCTCGGTAATATAATCTTTGTGGATTGAATTTTCAAAGGAAAGGTAGAATTTGCAAGTGGAGATAGTAGGAATCAAGTTTTTATCATTGACGTAGTCTCCAAAGGCTTGTCCGTAGGTATGGATTTCAATGTATTTGCTAAGCTCATTGTAATACTTGACTCGAGCGTGCTCAGGGTTCCAGTTACTTACAACCCAACAGACCAAGTTTTCCTTACTTGGCACTTCAAATGTAAAGGAGCTTGTACCGACCATCATGAAGCCATAAGGCACCTGAATGTCTGAATCACGCCGATAAGTCAGGGTCAGGTTAAAGAGGTGTTCAATGCCACTCTTTTGTGGAGTATGAGTTGGAGACTCCAAGTTCATCCAAATCCACTTCTGGAATGGTGGCCTGGCTTGCTGAGGTAAATTAGTCAGATCCCAGCTAATGTCCCTGTGATGAATGAGAACAGCATGGGATCTGTTATATAGTGAGCGGTCAATAGTCAGATGGCACCCGCGGATATTGAACATTGTTTGGCAGGATGTTAGATCGAATGTCTGACCAAATGGCCAAACCCAGATCAAAATAGTAGTTTCATTAAGATTATCAGTTTTGGAAGAAAAGAAGCTCTTCATTTTCAAAACTGAACTGGCTGATTCTATAGGACCAGAGATCCAGCTATTTGTTGGTTTGATATAAATTAGTATAAATGCCATGAAACAACCAAGGACGATGAAGATAATAAAAAATGGCCGGAAAATTCCTTTAGATGTCGATGTCATAATTTGTTCTGGGAAAAAAGAGAAGAGAGAAAATAACATCAGGTATTAAGTTACACATATATGTCCTATTAAAGCAATCAGACATCAAAATGGGTAGAACTTGAATATCACTGAGCTGTAACCTCAGAAATTTTCTTTGAGTGGAGAGGGTATGGCTTCTTGCATTTTTCATGACAAAGTGACAATATTTCTCCTCTTCACCTTAGAAGCCAATTGACATAAATTAAAAGTAAGATTTGATTATATCTCATACTTGATACAAATCAGTCTGTACCTTGAGGAGACTTTTTGCTTAAAGCCTAGGCCAAGAGTTTAAGAGACACACAAGACAGACAAAAATTGTCCTTTGATTCTGTTCTTGTATCTGTGTAAGGGATAACATGCTGCAGATTTGGTCCATTCATATCTGTGCATATGGAGGACATAGGATTAGAAGAAGGGAAAAGAAAGGGACTGGAACTTTAATTCTGTAATCAATAAGATTGTTAGAAAACTAGTTCGTGCCTGATGGCTACATGGAGATGAACATTCATGCCTTCTCCAGAGGACTCCTAAAATAGCTAGGGAGGGAAAGCAGCAACAGATGTTTTCAGCTCCTCTGTTTCCATATGCAGCCTCACATAGTTCCCACATAAATAAAAATGAACAAAAAGGTGTTCTTAAATATTTGATTACATTTTTAGGCCACAGTCCTGTGTTAAAAATTAGGAAAAGTAGAGATATGCTGCATCTTTGTGAGGTACCATTTTTTCCATGGGGAAAAAAGGAGTGCGGAGTTCCTGTAGCCTCCTATTGTCCTCTCTCTGGTTGTCTCTTCCTGAGAGAAGTGATAAATCTCTTTCCAGAACTTCTTTTCCATATGGTTCTTGTGAAACCTATCAAAGTTAGGGGTTGCTAATTGCTAGCCTTTGCTTTTGAACGTAGATCTACTCAGGGATGTTCTGAAATTAAAAACAGTTAACCATGTAAAGAGCACTATGACATAGAAGGAAAAATGAGTGGAAGTTATTTACCAAAAAGAAGTGTTCTGAATGTACTGGCCTACTCTAGAAAGGTAATTCTACAGTGCATTTCAATGGCTATAAAATCTGTCTGGCTTTCTTTTACTGCATGTTTTTCAGTTATTTGGGTTTTTGTTATCTTTACTAGCTAGCTCCACAAAAGTTTTTATAAAAAACCCACCCCTAAATACATACTTAGAATATGTACCATATATGTGAATAAACAACAAAAAAAAATTCCAAGTCACAGAAAACAGAAAGAGAATTTCAAGCCTTTTAAGGCAGTTTCATAGCTCATCTCCTCTAACCTGTGAAATTAGTTAAATTCAGAATGAACACATAGTAGAATGTGATTCAGAGGTCTATTAATGCAACATAACTTTGATGCTTTATGAGTGTAAAAATGGATGTGTGAGTGTAGCACTATGATTACAACAAAAATGTTTCCGCAAAGGCAAAAGGAGGGAATGTCATGCTTAGCTTTACTCTAACATTATATCTTGAAGAAAAAGGAATTTTCCACAATGTCTCCCCGGTTTTGGGAAAGAAGACAGTCTTCATTCTGGTTTCAGTTACTGTGGTAGGTTAACCTTAGCTGGCTGTCAGACAGCCACCCAGCTGTTCTCTCACTCCCTCTCCTCAGCAGAACAGGGGGAGAAAATAAGAAGAAAATCTCATGGGTTGAGGTAAGGACAGGAAGATCACTCACCAGTTACTATCACAGGCAAAAAAGACTCACCTTGGGGAAAACTAGATGCAATTTATTGCCCATTAAAATAGATTTGGATAGTGAGAAACAAAAACAAAAGATAAAATAATACCTTCCCCCAAACTTCTTCCCAGGCTCAAATTCTTTCTTCGTTCACAACTCTTCTACCTCCTCCCTGCCCCAAGCAATGCAGAGGGATGAAGAATGGAGACATGAGGTCAGTCCGTAATGATTCCTCTCAGCTGGTCCTTCCTCCTCACACTTTTCCCCTGCTCCAACAGGCATCTTTCCCATGGGATACAGTCCCTTCAGGAAGAAAACATCTCTGCTTTTGGCAAAATGATCTTGAAGGGAGTAAAGGGGAAGAACTATTGTGTCTGTGGCTTTTCCACTTATCAGTTTAAATCTCTCTAAAAGAAATATGTGAGTTTACAGCAACATCACTTGTCTTTTTTTAGCCTATGTTGATTCTTGATGGAAAATATGTCTAGAGGGGAGGTTATGACCTGAGAGCAGAAGGCTGCTTCCCCACCTTACTATAGTGAAAGTCAGAAAAGGGTCTCTGAGGAAGAAGGATTTTAGGCTGAGCAGCTCTAGGAGGTGAAGCTCAAGGGAAAAACAAGAGGCTGAGCTGATATTCATGTAACTCTGTTCTTTGTTTCTGTGCTATTGAAACCAGCACACAGAAAAGGCATAGCTTTTCGCTGAACAGATAGCGTGAGCTGAGTTTGAACAATAGGTTGGGAAAAGTGTCTATTCACAGACACTGTTCATTTTCTAGGGATTGAAATGGATGAGAAATCAGAAAAGGACCTTAATATTGTGCCTGGTAACTTAGTCACCCTCCAGTGAAAAGCCCTTTGACTCAAGCCTCTCTGATAGGGATTATTTTACACTAAGCTCTTCTGCTAACTAATAAAAAACCCTGCATCATCACATGGCAATTCTTGCTACATAGGAAATGACCAGATATTATGTATTCTGTTCTCTGCTTGAAATTTTAGTGTGCCTACAGTGTTGCATTTATGTAGAAAGCTTTTGAATTGTAGTGACAATGTGAGGATAAACACTTGTTTGTGCTACCCAGAGTACCAATATTAACATCTCACAGCACTGAACAAGTGAGTTTACCTATTTTATCCCTTCCAGATCTGTTTCCTCACATTGCTTTGCTGCCCTGTGCCCCCTCCTGATCTAGGATGATAGATTTTGCCTTTCACCAAATCACTAGTCTACACTCAGGATAGTCCTTTTTAGTTTTCCACCCTTTGTATTCAGAGAACTAACTGTTCATTACACAGACTCATACATCCATTACATGTATAGGCATCACTGGCATGCTTCACTTTGAAGCTACGGCTAATGGGATGGTGGAAAAGGGTTGTAAAAGCAAGACCCATCAAAACCTGGAATGAGAGGCTTGCAAGGAAGCAGAAGACCTGTGCAGACTCCTAAAAATAGCCAGAGGAGCTGGACAGGATTTTGTCAGGGAATCCTATTTTTCTATTCCATTTTGTGTTAACTCCTGGAATAAATATTTAGACATGCACTGTGAACAGCAGTAATTTTTCAGGATGGAGTACTAACCTCAGATGCAATAAGTTTGGTGCTGCATAAAGCAGATCGAGGAACCTATGGAATGGACCAACAAACTCTGCCTTCATGGCTTTTGGGACTGAGTCCTGTACACTGTCAGGCCACAGTACAGTGAAGGCATGTGGTAAGCACCTGTTGACAAATACTATTTTCTTCAGAAGCATCTTGCCAGTATTGCTAGGAAGTATAGGCTGCATCTTTTTACTTGTTCACTAGAGTTATTGGATTATTTTTTTCATAATATTCTCCAAAATGTGTATTCTTTTCCATATTTATTTATTTCCTTCTCTTCTGTGCCCAAATTAATCTCTGGCTGTAATTCTCACTATAAAGGTGATGCTAAAGCCACATTTGCTACAAGACATCCAGCCAAGTAACCTTAGCTCACCCTTCCTCTTTCATGGCTTTCCTTCCACCACAGAATCACAAATTTCCTCTTTGCAGATCCCCTCCCCCAACAATCTCTGGCATGCCAGACACGGAAAAGAAAACTTTGTCAAAGAAATGTGTTTACTGAGTCTTTTGCCAACTGGAAAAATTTGGGACTTTTGATAGCTTTGTTGTGTAGTACATTTCAGAGTGTTGTGGCATAACAAGTATTTTCTAGGTGCTTCTTTTTCCAAGTTGAAAGTATAGGGTTTCATCAGTACAAGACAATTTTTCTCAGTAAAAAAAACTTAGCAAGGGTCCTTTTTAAGTGCAAAATTTGGCATTCCATCAGCAAGCAACTCCATTTAATAGCAACACAAACAGGGAGATACTAACAGGGCACCAGCAATGTTAACTCCAAGTACACCAGCTAAGGCTTGCAAAAATATATCTATTTTGTGAATGCATCACGTTCACTAAGAAATAAAAAGGCCTTTTTATGGAAACTGTTTTATCATGGCTTCATTACAACAGTGACTTCTCAATCGGTCCAGAAGGGATAGAGATGATTTTTTCTGGTTATGCAACACTGCAGGAGGGGGAAAATGTAACCTTTTTGGCCAATTACAACAATGCCTGTTTCACGGGTATATTTTTACACCAGTTTCTCTGGCATATCCTCAAGGGTTTTCCAGTAGCCCAAAATACATCTTTACGTACAGAGGTATAACTTTCATTACTAGTCTAGTACTGAGATTTTCCAAAGGAAAAAGACAGTATTTTAAAATTAAGCTGAAGCAAAGATTTTTGAAATAATGGACACTGAATAATGAATAAAAAAATCCCTTGTTACTTTTCTCATCTTAGAGTTCTTAAGTGTCCAGGGCTAACTCTCCATCATCACTTGGCCTCAGGATAACTCAAGAAGAAATACTTAACAAGCTCAAGATAGTCTCTGAGGATCACTCCAGGGATCAGACTGGGCACTTTTGGCACAGAGGACTTATCAAGATTCAGGAGCAGAAGGACACAAGGTAAACAAAGGCAAACAGAGGTGTCAGAGGTAGGCCCATTTAGAAGCAGACAGCTAGATAGGCAGATACTCCAGGCTGAGAGAGTTGGGGTTGTTCAGCCTAGAGAAGAGGAGGCTACAGGGAGACCTTAGAGCAGCCTTCCAGCACTAAAAGGGGGCTACAGGAGAGATGGGGAGGGATTCTTCATCAGGGAGTGTAGCAGCAGGATGAGGGGTAACGGCTTTAAGCTGAAAGATGGTAGCTTTAGATTGGATATTAGGAGGAAGTTTTTTACTGTGAGGGTGTTGAGGCACTGGAACAGGTTGCCCAGGGAAGCTGTGGATGCCCCATCCTTGGAGGTGTTCAAGGCCAGGCTGGATGAGGCTTTGAGCAACCTGGGCTAGTGGAGGGTGTCCCTGCCCATGGCAGGGAGGTTGGAACTAGATGATCTTTAAGGTCCCTTCCAACCCAAACCATTCTGTGATTCTATGACTATTAAAAGGACAGTTAATTCTCACACTGGGAACTGACAGGAACCACAAGCAAACAATTGTTATTACTAGAAAGAAGACTAATTCAAAATTGTTTTCCCTGTCCTCTGGCATGTTGAACCAGCCTCAGCCATGGCATATCTGCATTTATGCTAAGAGCTGTGTTTTCTTAGCCCACACTTCCAATTAGCTGGAGCTTTTTCACCTGCAGTATTAAAAGAAAACTGCCTCAGGATAGCTTCACTGTGACTTCTTATCTCCAAGTCACTGCTGCGTGGATGTACCCCAACAAGCTTTTGCTTTAGCTCTCTGAGACCGAAGAATCCTTCGTTTTATTGGAATTAACTCTCACCACTCCAAGTTATGCCTCCTCTGTTGCAACTGGAATGGTGGATTCTTTCCCCCACTATCCAAACATGGGCTTGCTTCCACGCCTTTCCACGCATGTCCCACAGATTTCTGAAAGCAGCCCATGATGAAAAGGCTCAACAGAGCTCCATCCCATTAAAGGGTGAAAGCTGAATAAACTGCTAATCTCAGATTGCATATTTTCATTCTATTGTTTGCAACATTCTTTTTCTTCCCCTCTCCACCTCCCTTGTTTCTGGGTTATTTGTTCAATTCCTCAGATTCCAGTTTTGTGTATTTGCACTTTGAGAACAGTATAGAATAATTTTATTCAACAGTGGTAATTTTAATTTTGAACAGTTTTAGAAAAATGATCTAAGAGCACCCTGTGGGCAGGTAGCCACTAAAACAGACTGCTTAGGGATGGTGCTGAACCTATTACTGGAGACTTAAGAACAGGTTAGACAAGCACCACTAAGCAATGAGAGATCAGATTCTGCCCCCAGCTCCTGGGGCTGGGCTAGATGACTTCACTTGATTCCTTGCAGCCTTGTTCTCAGCTATAATATTAAAGACAGATTATTGTAAAAGGCACTTAACACAAGCTGGCAGTCTAAAACTGCAAAGAATAAATGAGTAAAAAAATCCCCCATCTTGACACTTGTCTTGCAAACTATGAAATAGCCATAGTATACACAGTGAAAATGTGAAGAAAACTGAAAAACTGCACCAACAACAACAGCAAAAGTCCCTATTTTCAAAGGCAAAATGTAAAGCTTCCTGTCAATCACTGCATGGGGTACTGCTGCTTTTTGGAGAATCTCTGAATCTCGCCCCCTCAGGCCTTGCTGAGGAAAACCCTTTTCTCTGTTCCCTTCTCCCAATTGCTGTGCAACACACAGTGTGCTGTTATGGCCCAGCAGCCCCCAGCCTTCCCCTGTGATTGTCATCTGTCCTCTCCTTCTCCCCATGGCAGTCACACACTGTCACTCTCCAGCTGCTTAGGCAACAGCTCAGTGGTTCCTTTCTGTGATCCAACTGTTCAGCAAAAGGCATTAGCCAGGGACACAGCCTCTCAGAATAAGAGGGAAATGACTACAGCAGTCCTGTCCATATTGGAGTGACCCTATCTCCACCCCTGCTGCCACATATGGAAAAAAAAAAAAAAAAAAGTGGAATCACACAAAAATCCTATCAGCAAGGCACTTTCCCATTTTATACTGCAGCTGTATCACTTTCTAATTATGAGCTTTGAGGTTTGTCTCAGAGGGAACACAAGTACTCTCCATTCCCTCCCTGGCAGAGCTGGAAAATACATGCATGCAAAGCTATCAGAAACCTCAGCAGCGTTGCCAGCCTGGCTAACATGCAGAGAGAGGACCTTTTTTACCTTAACTTCTGTGTTGGCTTGTCCACATCACAGCTAGTTTATGACCGATAGTGTTCTGTGAAAGGTGGGGGTGCCTTTCCATATTGTGCTAGCTACATAAAAGGGAGTTCTTCACACTGTAGCTTAGTAGCAAACTTTATCTGCCTTGCCAGGAAAGTGCTTTTTATCTTCCTGAAGACAAAACTCTTCCTAGCTATGCAGCACAAGCCAGTCCACACTTCTTCCAAAAGCCCTGAAAAGGCTCTGCACCAAATTAAGCTGATCAAAGAAAAGCTGCTCCAGAAGCAAGCAGTCTTTTTCTCTCTTCTTTCCATGTGGTTTGAGGACAGCAAACTGCTGTTCTCTTTGATTCTGCCAGAACTGCAGAAAGAGCTCTTCAGCAGCTTTGTGGCTGGCTTGTAAAACTGCAGCCGACCAGCTGAAATATGAGTAACTTACCTGTACAAGCTATGTATTTGTGATGGCCACCAGCCCACCAGAAAGCCCTAGTTAATTCACTGTAGCTGTGAAAACCATGTGAGCTAAGCCAAACAGAGATGGAGCATCAACTGACAGAAGACGAATCATAAGCTTTGCTGTGCATCTGTGCTAAGCTCCACATCCCAGAATCACAGTTGCTTCTGGCTGATTTCCTAGCATATAGTTCCCTAGAACAATGGAAAAACACCTCCCCTATGCAAAGCAGACAAATTAGAATCAGAAAAGAGCAAAGGATGCCTGCTTGTAATAGTGAACACTTGCTGCAGGGGACATTACTTCCGTGGCAAAGCCAGACTTTTGGAGCTCTAAGCACCAGCTGTTTGTGTAGATATGATTAGAGGCTGTGTGCATGCAGAGGCATGCTTGCTGCATGGGCAAGCTAAAAAATTTTAGTTGGGATTTAATGCTGCTTTTTTTTCACAGATACAACTGCATAGATCTTGAGGATTCTGACAGTGGCAGCATAACTCCTTAGACAGCTCTGTAGCCTAGAAAGAAAGCCTGAGAGGACTCTTAAAAAATGTTATAAAATCCTCGTAATCTGATCTCTACTTAACATTTCACTCCTCTGCCTGCCTAGCACCTTTTCCTTAAGAAACTCATTATTCCTCTGGGTTTGGAACCTGTACTGACTGTGCTATGGGTACATGTTGCCAGAGAGACAACAACTGCCCTAGAGAGAAAAGAAAGCAATTGAAGTGCTCAAATCACTTGCAACATGCTCTGTGGCTGTGCCCTGGTTTTGGGTGAGACAGAATCTGCTCTTCACAGCAGCTAGTAAGAGGCTATGTTTTGGATTTGTGCTGAGAAGGCTGATAACAAACATACTGATGTTTACAGTTGCTGCCAGGACAGTCAAGGACTTTTTCAGCCTCTCTGCTGTGCCAGTGTCTGCAGGTGCAGGAGAAGCTGGGAGGCAGCACAGCCCAAATTCCTAGCCTAGGATTTGACCTCAGGTTTAGGACTGAAACCCAAATTGGCCAATGTTATATTCCATATCATGCACGTCATGTCCAGTATGCAGATGAGGCTCTATCCGGAACTTCTCTCTCTCGCGGGGTCATCTTGCTCTCTCAGTCGGTTCTTGGAGTCTCAGGCTCTTATCTCTTTTCTGGGATT
>NW_010114267.1:0-10363 GCF_000699245.1 Pterocles gutturalis
AGGTTTAGGGTTAGGGTTAGGGTTAGGGGACCCCAATGAGTCCTCGTTCTGGAAAGTCCCTGCCGTGATGCATGTCTCTGTAAATAGCAAAGTCCTGAGCTCAGCTCCTCGTCTCTGCGGCTGTTCAATCAATGCTCCCGTCCCCAGGTTAATGCCATCAGCAGCTCAATTAAGGGAAAACCCTGTGGGAATGGGAATAAGGATGGGTTTGGTGGAGTGAACAGCACGTCCCTAGTAAGCTGGCTCCCAGAGCAATCAAACCCCGGTTGTTGTGCCTGGAAAGCACCCGTGGAGACAGGGTTCTTCGTGGGACCCATCAGCACCCCAGCTCCCAGGACGCTGGCTCTGGGAACGGCCCAGTGAGCGCTGCAGTGGGTTCCCACGCTTGGGGAAGGTCCTGGGTGTCACTGGGGAGGGGCAGAGGAGCCCCTCCATGTCAGAGCAATGTAGCTGTGACAAGAAAAAACTCCAGCTTGAACCTGGATAATTTTGTCTGCAGTTTGCGTATTGTCCACAGAGCTCTGTGTCTCTCCACGCCCCTGCCGGGTGGGTTGACAGAATAACAAATGAAGTGGATTAATACAATCAAAGTAAAGAGGCAAGTTCCTATCTCTGGACCAGGACGGGGAAAAGGGGTGGGAGGAGGACAGGGAGATGATGTACAATAGGCAGAACTCCCCTTCCTTTCTTTGATGAGCTTTCACAATTAGCTTGAGGTGATTTTGTAAAATTCATGTTGACTCTGCAGGGCTCAGTTTCCTCATCCTTCTGTAAGGACATGCGAACAGGACGGTGCCGGAGGGATCCATACCAGATGCTGTAACTGGGAATCGAATGGCCAGTCTGCATTCAGCAGTGATTTGTCTGAGAGACATACACCAAACAGAAGTAAATAAAGTGTGCGAGGGAAACAAATGCTCCCCCATGACGTGGAAAGGGAGGAATGTGATGAGTTATTCTGTTCTGTGATCACAGCTTGGCTAGGCTGGCAGTTAGAATCAAGATCATCATTCCTCTAATCCAGATGGCTAATAAATGTGGATGGCTTTCCTAAAGCCACTTGACAAAACACAATTACAGCTGGCTGCAGAGCTTCCTACAGGAGCAGCCGGTTTGGGTGCAGAATCTGTTCTTGCTGGAAAAGCCCCAGGTTGGAGCGATGACACTGTGAGTCCTGGGTCCAGCCCCAGGGAAGGAACCGAGGGGTTTTCCTGCACAGCTCTTTTGTTGGGAACTCGAGGAGGTCTTCTCCTGCCTTGCTCCTGCTCCTGCCTCCTGCTGCTCAGCACCACAGGCTGGGGCTGAGCCGGGGCACTAATCTCGGCATCGATGGCCACCACTCCCCAAGCTGGGATATTTTATTTTCTGTTGCTCCTTGGCCATGAGAGCGGCCGGGTGCCTCCCGGCTGCAGGGCTCAGCCCCGCTCAGCACCAGCCGGGGAGGGTGAGCAGTGGGTGCACGGAGGGGCTGCAGAGCTAGAGCCCACTTTGAGGTTTCATTCTAGTCTTACACAGTAAACAGTTTTGAGGTTAAAAACATACTTTTGCTTACTTCTCCATTTTGGCACATCTGCTATTCACTAAAGTTTTTTTCTTTCTTTTTTTTTTTTTTTTTTTGGCTCTAAAAGTGGTACTTTTGGAGATATTTAAGCAGGTCAGCAATTTTTTTTTTCAGAGAAAGCATTAAACTGTGGAGGAGAGAAATTAAAAAAAGCTGTGAGAAGTGACAGGGCTTGGGGACACCCCTTCCATCACCAGGTGAGACAGGTCTGGGTGCACAATGGATGAACATTCACATCGGAGGCTCTTGCCTTTTCAAACCAGCTCACCTCATCCTTGCACTGGGACGTTTATAGGTGTGATCCTATAGAATCCAATGTTCTCCGAGAGGGGAAATAATACCAGATGAATTTTCCTTGACTGACCCTAGTGGAAAGTAAAATGCAGGTATGTCCATAGTGAGGAGCACTTCCCGATTTGTGCTCAAAGCAGAGACAAAGTCTCTGCATTCACACTTTGAAGCCTGAGCTCCATCTCCCAGCTCGGCTCATGAAGCCTCCGCCAGCCCAAGGAATGCTCGCTGGTAGCTGTCTAGGTCGAGCAGTCGTTTTGTTAGAGGAAACACTTAAAACTAAGACTTCGCAGAATTTCCCCTGAGGTTATAGTGTTTGTTTAGGCTTCTCCAACCAAAGAATCTCAATCACTAGATGCTGCAAACCTCCCACACACGTTCATCCCTCTCCCGGCACAGGCACAGGCCATTTTAAAAGTTTATATAGCAAACAACAACACGAGAAGAGCTGCTCCCTCCATATATCACAACCTCCAAGGGAGAGCGAAAGAAGACCTCGCCGGCCAGCCTGGAGGCGAGGAAGAGGAGCAGGGGGTGAGCTCCCTGGGAGCGGGCAGAGGGGAGACCTTTGCAGCCCCTTGGCGAGTGAAGCATCCCTGGGAGGAGAGCGACTGCTTGGGGAGGCATCTGTGGGAGGGGGTTAGCAGTGGGTCAGGGGGATGGCGAGGGGTAGGGGACGAGCGAGAGCACAGGAGGGCAGCGTGGGCCACGTCTTCCTCCTGTTGACAAATGCAAAACATTAACTCTGACCTCATACTTTTTCCATCTAAAAATAACACATTATCAGTACAGTGATGACTGCAGTGAGCTGCGATTTATCACGCCAAAGGCAAAGTTCAAGATGTGCATTTGAGGGTGAGAAGGGTCAATTCTGGATCATGCTCAGTGGTCGCCTGTGAGCTATGAAAGAGCTTTTTGGGGACAGAGAGATCTGAGGATGATATTTGAACCTGGATATTGGCCCGGAGAAGGATGCCTCGATTTTGAACCCACTTAACGTGCATTTGATGGTTGTGCCAACGCCATTTGCACTTGGCTGTCCTTAACACCAGCCAAACCTTCTGCCAGGTTCCCCACCAGTGTCTGCTGGAGCTGTCCTTCACCATCCAGGCAGAGCACCAGTTTACGCCAGCTGAACAGCCACCCCAAATTTCTGCAGGAGTTTTTGCATTTCAGTAGAGGTTGGCCCACTGGAGCTGCTGGCCTCTTTGGGGATGCTGCATCTCAGGCTCATCCTCCCACAGCGGTTATCCTGCTGTGGATCTGCCTGGCTTTGCAGAGCCACATCTTTGCTGTTGGGATTCCAGAGCTCTGGGTAGGAAGGACCGGAGGCAAGTCGGAGCTAGGAAAGCAATCAATTGTTAGTTAATGGAGTTACGGTAAAGATGTTATCCAAAACCACCGTGGCTGCCTAATTATTCATAACATCCCTCTGGAGATTCTCCTTTTGGCAAACTGTGACTCTGCTGCTTTGTTGCCACAATAATAGCAGTCTCAGGGCTTGGAATGAGAGGGTGCAAATTACCATGGAGCCGCAGACAACGGGGCAGCTCCCGCGCATGGGATTACATGGTAATTTCCGTGCGATATCCAGGTTATTACATGGTAAGTGCCATGTCATTACCGGCTAAATGAGTGATTATCACCACTGCTTGACAAATTCACCTGACAAATTTTGCTTCCTTTTCGGTCCATGGGATGTCTGCAGGCAGGATGCTGTTTCCATTGAGCACAGTGCCGGTGTGTTTGGGATGGTCCCGGAATGCACCCAGGTCCCGCCTGGGCTGCACCCATTGTCAGTGCTGGGCTGGATGGGACATAGGCTGTGAACCCTGGCTCTGTGTGTGCGTGTTTCCATGTGCATGTGTATATCTGTGTGTTCCAGACACAAAACCTTGGTAGGAAACCTCAGGATTTTTGGAACATCCATGCCAGCGAAAGCAGCCTGAAAGTTCCCCAAAAGGGAGCTGAAATGCTCAACCGCAGCTGGAGGAACCGTTTAAAAACTTTGAGCTAATACTAGCAGAAAATTATTTACAGTCTTCTCCCAGCTTTATCATTTCTGTCTCGAATATTACAAAGCAAGTATGCCCCAGCTTTTCTGTACACACGCTGTGAAATAACTCTAACTGGTGAGTGACAGTTGCTTACTTTATATAATCTAAGGCCACTTAAAACTGCCACAGATCTGATCCACAGTTTTCTGACATCTTTAAATTAGCTTGCATCAGGCTTGATGGGGCCTCACGGGTTTCAGGGATGGTTACACGCCTGTGCAGAACAAGAATTTGGCCACTCAAGTAACTCAGGTCCTGGGAATGCCCTCGATCTTTCTACAGAAAGATCTATAGAAATCTATAATCTATAGATCTTTCTATAGAATCATCAGGACCAAACTGATGATGTTTGATGGATGTTACATACATCCAGCACAAATATCCCCGGGAGGGATGTTCAGCTGTGGGCAATCAGTATCACTGTCCAAATTCAGAGTTTGACAAACAACCAAACAACGCATGAAAAGATTTTGGGGAGGGCTATCACACAAGTTATCACTTCAGAAGTTATAGCCCTCATATTGCTGTGTTGTTTGTGTTTTATTTGCAAAACACTCAAACGCCAGGTGGGTCCAAAGCCCCACATCTCCCCCGTGCTCCCTTAACCTGTTCTCTTCCTCTGTCCTGCTTGTGCTGAGAACTGACAGTCTCGATTAAGCAGTGCAAATACTCGACTGTCTCTTCCCCAGGCAGCCCCCAGAGATGAAAAGGGGTCTCTCTTTGATATTCCTAAATACCCCACATGCATATAGCACTCTGTTTCACACATGGATCCCAGGCCTCATGGGTTTCTTAGCAGGACTCTTCCATTTCCATTATGTCCACGGTTCAGCCACGTACATGCAAAACTGCTTTGTTTTGGTCCTGCAAAATCCAGCTACAGAGGCTTTGGAAACCTCTTTCTGTCCTGTGCAGCGGGAGATCCCAGCCTCAGCCCTGTGTGGGTATTCCTGGGTAATTAGCTCTGTGTTTTCCCTCTCCCCCACCAGTTGGTACAGTACCATGGGATTAGCATCAGCCTCTTGACATGATGATAATTATCCTTCAGTAACTTTAAAGATAATCATAATCCACGAGGACAAGTAATTTTCCCGAGTCTCCCTGTGGTATTTGCAAAGCTCAGAGATGGATGGAAGTGACAAAGGCAGCTGAGGGGCACAGAGGGACCGTGCCCCAGCCCACGCCCTGGGGTGATGGGCATGCCAGGCTGGGCGGGGGGGAAACCCAACCCTGTGGGCTGGGAACTGCTGAGCTGGTGGAAGGGCAGAGGATAGCCATCGCTCCACCTCTGTCCCTGTAATGAGTCCCCGGTCTGTCTCCAAAGCAATGAGCAATGCCCATCCTGAGAGTCTTTCTAATAATTGTTGCAAAAAAATTCCTGCCAGGGGTGGACCGTCTGCTCTGGGAGCATTCCAGGGCAGGCTCTAGCCCCATTGTCTCCCCCAGCCCCCAGTTCCTTCTCACTCAGAGCCCAGTTCGTGAGGATGCTGCAGCAGCTGCTCGGAGGGAGAATTAGGCGTAGTCAGGCAGCGCTGACATTTAGCATCCAATCCCCCCTCCTGTTCTTCTGGGTGAATTTCCTTGATCACCTTTCAAAGCGAGAAATAAATGGTGCATTAGAGAGAAGGAGAGAGAGATGAGCTTTATTAGCTGTTTATGGAAGAAATTAAAATTGTTCATTAGTAACCACGGCACCGACAGTGCCCCTCCTCCCGACTCCATTCTGGGGGCCCGGCAGCCTCGCTGGCACAGCCCCGATGGCTCCCTGGGGACCACTCGCCTCGTATTTATTCGGGCTGGCACCTGCCTGATGCCTCCCTGCCCTTCTGCAGATGGGCACCTGGGGGACTGTGGGGAAATGTCACTGCTCCACTCCGAACAGGAGGCATCACGTTCCTTCCCACAGCTGGAATCACTCAGCTGCTGGCAGGCGCCTTGGCATCACCGCCGCCAGGTCTGGGGTGGTTTGCTGTGCTGCCAAGCAGCTGGGCACTGAGATGCTTTGCTGCAGAGGATCAGAGAGCCGAGCAAGCGGGTGGCAGGAGGGAGGTGACCCAGTGGCCATGCATGTCAGCCGTGCCATTGCAGGGTGCCCCACCCCAGCCGAACCAGCCTTTGAGCTCAGGCAGGGGTCTGGCTCTTCTCATTCAGTTCCCATCACCTTCTGGGCAGTCAGTTGTTTCCATGCTATGATTTTATGCTGAAAATTGTTCTAACAGAAGGGCTTGCTAAGAGCTTCTTGGGGCTGCGTGGACCAGGCTTAGCCAGCTCTGCCCGTACCATCCAGCCAGTGCACGGCACAGTGCCCAGCCTGCCCTCCTCTTCCTCCTCCTCTTCCTCTTCCTCCTCAGTGCATCGCTCCATGCATCACTCCGTGTATCACTCTATGCATCGCTCCATGCATCGCTCTGTGCATTGCTCCGTGCATTGTTCCATGCATTGCTCCATGCATTGCTAGAGTGGTGCATCGCTTCATGCATCACTCTGTGCATCGTTCCATGCATCGCTCCATGAATTGCTCCGTGCATCACTCCATGCATCGCTCCGTGCATTTTTCTGTGCATTGTTCCATGCATTGCTCTGTGCATCACTCTGTGCATCACTTCATGCATCACTCTGTGCATCGTTCCATGCATTGCTCCATGAATTTCTCCATGCACCACTCCATGCAGCGCTCCGTGCATTGCTCCATGCATTGTTCCATGCATCGCCCTGTTCATCACTCAGTGCATCACTCCGTGCATCGCTCCATGCATTGTTCCATGCATCGCTCCATGCGTTGCTCCATGCATCGCTCCGTGCATTACTCCATGCATCGCTCCGTGCATTACTCCGTGCATCTCTCCATGCATAGTTCTGTGCATCGTTCCATGCATCTTTCCATGCATCGCTCCATGCATCGCTCCTTGCATTGTTCCATGCATCGCTCTGTGCATCACTCCATGCCTGTCCCACTGTCCCTGACATGCCCTAAGCACAGAGCCATCTCACCTGGCTGGGACGTGACCCCGCCGCACTGGGGCTGGGGGAAGGGGGGAACCCGCTGCGCCACACAGGTGGCATGGGGGGCAGGCGGGAGGAAGCGAGGCCAGGAGGACTTCAAAGGCTCTGTATCTCTTCACACAGCTGCCATAAAAAACAATCCAGGTTTCCGCTTCCCCAAGTCCCATGTTGCCCTCGCAAGGGACATCTCTCAGGGCAAACGGATAAATCTTTCATCTCCTCGGTCTGGGTTTTATTAAATGCCTCGCACATATATGTAAAATACAGAACGCTGATAAATACCGGCTAGTTACAGGGGAAGGCAGATAGAGATTAACTCACTGCACTAACTGCAAGTCTATTCTTTTGATTAAGATCGAGAGCTTGGAGATATGCAGAGGCACCAAAAGGCTCGTCCAGCTGGCACAGCCTGGGAGAGCACCGCGGTACTGCTGGGAAAGGTGCCGCCTCCCTCGCACCCTCCTGGGCTGCGGCATTGGGGCAGCAGAAGCTTTGCACAGCTCGGGATGGTGACAAGTCTGTGTAAGCTGGCTGCAGGGAGCAGAGGAGTGCTGTGGGATGTGGACACTCAGTGTCCAGGTGAAGGGGAGTGGAAGGGCTCTGCATCCCCTGGCCCGTGGCATCCGCGCATCAGCCCTGCTTCCCATCACTCCCAGTAAACTTGTACTGGTATCCCTGGGAATATAGCAAGGATTTGGGTGAAAATTGTGTCTTCTCACAGAAAAACCAGGCATGCTATTTTGACTCTCAAGCCTGTGGGAGAGGAACTGGGCGCTCGGGGAACATGAGAGTTGCTGGTCAGAGGGAAGGTGCTTGGTGTTTGGTTTTATCTGAGCTCTAGGACTTGCAGCCACTCGCTGGGGAAATTCAAGTCCCACTGAAAAGGCTGAATGAACCAGCTTGTTTAATCACCAGCAGCACAGGCTGGGGAGCAACGGGCTGGGCAGAGTCTCAGATCTATAAAACCGGGCAGCAAGAATACAGAAATCACCTGTTCTCTGTGTCTGTGGTGGAGGAGGACAAGAAGTTATGGGCTGAAGCTGGAGCAAAGGAGATTCAGGTTCACCATGAGCAGGACTTTCTCTGAATGGGGAAGGGGACCCCACAGCAGGGCAGTGGTGGAGGCTCCGTCCTGACGGTCCCCAGGAGCAGTTTGGACATTGAACGTGGAGATGGGGACAGCCCATCTTGCTGCCTGCCCACAGCCAGACACGGACAACTTAGAAAGCAGTTGCCCCAAGATGTGAATTGAAATAAAAATAGGAAGAAGAAGCCCAAGAGTGAACTTAAAATGCCCTTTGGGGTAGCCTGGCACTCAGGGCTTTTCTAATCGGTAACCTCCCCGTTCCCCCAGCCCTGGCAGTTGCAGCAAGCGCTGCTAAACAGACAGATTTTCCATTAAGCCTGGAAGAAATGGCAAGCTGCCTTAATGAATGTCAAAGTTAATACCACATTTGTTATAGGCTGAGACTGCAATGTGATGGTTTTATAAAGCCATTCCTTCGTTACCCTTATCAATATTATTCTTAGCTGGTTCCCGTCTGCAGGCCAGATCCATATCGAGGCAGATAGCCTTCATCTGTGGCTACTTTACATGGGAGCTGGCTGCCTGAGGATCTGTAAGCCATCCTGTACCCGTGCATTTTAAAAACAGTAAAAAAGGGAATAAAATCAAATAAATAAGGCAGGTTGAGCGCATAAAGCGTATGTCTGAGTGTGTGCTTAGTGCGAAGCATCAATGGAACGGCTGGGACTCTGATTGAAACCAGACTCAGGAAAGAAGGGCTGTAAACGTTATTTCACTGCCTGTCCTAAGAAATTTATGTCTCACCCACTCCATCACATCCTTCAGGGCTGCCTTTTTCGCAGCTGTCTTCAGAGACCATCCGCTGAGCCCCCTTATGAAGCCCGCTCCATGATGTCACCCGGAACAATAACTCACTCACCTCCTCGCATTGTGCTCTGTGGAGAGGTACCCTATAAATAACGGGCCGAGGATGGGGGGATGCCTGCGAGCAGCCCTGCTCAGGGAAAATCTTCCTGACATTGGAAGGGAAGAGAGAGAAAGCATGCATGTGGGGTGGGGCGGGAGGACCCAAAGTGGGCTTTGTCAGTAAATGAACCCAAACCCACAATTGCACAGAGCAAATGGGGCAGAAAAATCACTGACGTTCTTTCTGGCAGAACCTGCTCAGGAGAGCTGGAGTTAAGCCCCAGCTGCCTGGATATATCCGTTGTACCTACCTGGGCTCACTGCGTCCTCTGAAGAAATCAGAACCGTCTGCGGGAGCGCACATGGGCGCCCTGCTCCCCCAGCCCAGAGGGTCATTAGCGGCGTGTGATTAAAATGACTCAGCAACGGGGATGAGTTCTTCCTTCAGTAGCACCCAATTGGTCACGACTGAAATTTGCTCTGACTTAGGGGGTTTTCTCGGGGCCCACATCCTGGCCGAGTCGCTGCTCACCCATCACATTTCCAGAGAGCAGGTGTCCACATCAGAGAGCACACGGCCCCAGCAAAGGCACACATCCCCGCAGTTGTGAAGCTGAGCGTAATTGTTTCATTCTGTCTGATAACATGTGGTTTTGTGATATTTATAATACGGCGCTATTAAAAGGGGAAAAAGGAGATCAACTCAAAATCCCTCCACCGCAGTTGGCTCTAATTGTCCCTGTCCCACCACTTCCCCCTTTCCCAGTCCTGCTTGTGGGCTGTTTTGGCAGCAAAGCAAAAGCCGGAATGAGCTGTTGAGATGGAGTTTATCCTTCAGTGAGATGGCGTCTCTTGGGGAGGACTGAGTGCTCTCGGATTTGCCTGGGAAGCTGGGAACTGCTGTTACCTGGGGTTGCATCTGCTCAGAAGCAGGGACAGGAGTGCCACCTCCCCAGCACACAGCTGGTGGAGCAACACTGAAGGTAAAATGATGCCCTTCCCCTTGCATCCTGTGGGGATTTCATCAGTTAACGCTTCTAAGTGGACTGAGGTCAACCGGGCTTGTTCTGGCATCTGGAAAACGTACAAACTGAGAAGAAAGGACCGTTCTCACATCTCTTGCATTTCTTCTCCTCCACTAGTGGATTTGCAGGGGTTGGGTCTGTGGTCCCCGGACACTTGTTGAACCACAGAAGTCCCCTCCCCACAATGGCTGTTGCCAGGAAAAAAAAACAAACAGCGAGAAACCAACAGCATCTGCGGGACAGCCACTATTCGGAACCACACATGGTCAGAACAAAAGCAGCTTTGGAGGGCAAGAGCAGACCCTCTGTGCTCTGGTGTGTGGGCCACTGGTCCCAATGCCTGGAGCAGGGCCACACATAGGGTCTGTCACACCAAAATATCTGCAGGGATATGCTGGACAGCCATTCCCCATCGGCTGGGCATCTGGCAGAGGATGGGGTGCATGTCTGGGGAGCTGGTACCGAGCTGGAATTTATTGCCCTGCCTCCTCCC
>NW_010114267.1:10571-11154 GCF_000699245.1 Pterocles gutturalis
GCAGGACAGGTCCTTGGTGCGTTCCAGGTAGCTGATGGACAGACCTTTCCCAAACCAGAGGATAATATCTGTGAAAAGGGCTCTCCTGCGTGTCCCCCAGCCCGCCCAGGGTTTTCAGGCGGTTAACCCTCTTCTTTCCTTTTCTACATTCCAAGTTGCATTCAGAGCCCTCAAAACCACTCCAGCAAACAGCTTCCCCGCACAGACATGATCCATGTGATGGAGAGGAGGGCCGTTGCCATGGCACCGCAGCAGCCCCGCTCCTTCGCCTGGCATCTTCCAGGGGCTTCACCCCTCGGTACCCCGTCAAGGGCATGGGACACCTCCCTGGGCAGGGACCGCCGGGGTCCCTGGGAGTTCCCCATTGAGGGGTGCCTGCTGGTCCTCCCCAGCCCCGCCGCAGCTGCTGCTCTGGGATAACTGGTCCCCAGCAGCTTTTGTGCCTGGAAAGCAGCTTTTTTTTTTCCTTTCCTGTGGAGTTCAAGGGGTCCCTAATGAGGAGCAGGGAGCCGGGATGTGTGCCCACCTCTGGCCGTTATCTCCCAGCCTTCACACCTTCCCTTTTGCCCCTTCTCACTCTCCC
>NW_010114267.1:11239-12997 GCF_000699245.1 Pterocles gutturalis
CGTGGCTGCCTTGCATCCTCGGATAATGACTTAACCATCATCAAGGCATTTCAGACCTCTGTCTGCAGCGCTTCTGGGGTTTCTTGTTCCCATCACATCCTCGTGCCACTGGGAAGGCTTCACAGCACAAATCTGCGTTATTTCCCCTCTCTGTAACACAATTAAGACGATATTAAAAAAAAAAGATAATAAAGGGAGGGAAGTGGCTCGTGTCTAACCTTTTGCAAGCAGCGGGTGAGTCTGGGCTCGCCGTTGTCAGGGGGACGGGAGCAGCGCTGCCTGCATGCCTGTGCTGGCTGCCTGCCGGAGCTGTCACCTCCCGATATGACCCCAAACAGAGGCAGCCATCCTCCTGCACAAGGTGCCTTTATTCCTCTGGATGGGAACCAGAAGAAGTGGGAGAATGAGGCACTGCATGTGTTCAAATCCCCCGGCCACGATGTTTTGGTGGATAGTTTTACAGGGAACCAGCCATCACCTTTGGGGAGCTTTGGGAACTGCTCGTCCTTCCATCACAGGCACTTCTTGGGGTTGGAGCAATGGAGGATTTGTCACCTGGTCACTGCTGTTGCATGACTCACTGCACAGGAATCAGAGCACGTAATGGTCCGGTTTCCATCCAGCCATTCCCGGATCTGAGTGTTGGTGATGGATGTGGCCCCCGCATGGCACCCGCCTGAAGCACAGCGATACCAGGGGCTGCGGTGGGGCTGCTGCGTGCTGCTGGCGTGTCTCACAGCGCTTCTCGCTTTATAGGGCTGTGGGATCAGCTGTCGAGGAGTGCGTGCCTAATATTGCAAAAATGCTTCCTGGCAGCTGTGCCGCAGTTGGGGGTTTGCAACCTGAATGGGGGGGACCCACAATGGGGCTGTGGGGTCTGTCCCTGTGTCCTGGGTGAGTGGGAGAGGAGTGGTCTGGGATACGACCTGCGGGAATGTGCCACCACAAAGCCCTGCTGGCAGCAGAATATTGTCAGATCAAAAATCCCACCAGGTGATCTACGCCTGGCCAAGGAGTGACGGAAAGCTCTTCCCAAAGTATGCTTTAATTCTTCTTTTTCTGCAGAATTTTGGAAACATCTGTGCCTGGCTCTCATATTACTCTTACTTTGGTATCATCTTTGACTTCTGTTCCCCAGGAGAAATCGCGATTCCTTTCCCTTCATCCCCAGAATATATTGTGTATCCTTGTCATTACCTTCCCAGTAGTTCACACTTTATTTCTTTCTGAACTCTTGGATAAATACCATCCAGTCTTGCTGATTTACTGCACTTTCTCCAGTTGCTCCCTGATTTCCTCCTCAGAGACTTCCCTCCCCACTAAGGTCACATTCTGATTTCCTATATACAATGCCTTTGAAATGGAAACGTTTCCCCTTATTGTCTTCTACAGCAAAGATCAAAACAAAAAATGTGCTTCTTCTGGTTGTTCCACCCTCCTGAATTGTCCTCCTGTCTCCAGTGACCAAACACGTGCCACAATCACACAAGCAGCATCTTGCAGGTGAACTCCTGAAACAATTTTCCAGGCTTGTTCTGGCATCTCCAGGTCCATTCTGCTCTACCCTTGCTTCCACTGGTGGCTTTCCAATCCGTGAAGAAGTTTTCCATCTTCTTTTAAAGGGAGATTTTATGTAACTCCAGCTAGCACAAATTCTGTTCTCATGTCCGGAACGGATTCCTCTTCTTTTTTCCTTTCCTCTTGGCTCACCTGCATGCCCAAGCCAGGTGGGTCATAGAATCATAGAATCATAGAATG
>NW_010114268.1:0-8558 GCF_000699245.1 Pterocles gutturalis
TGCTGCCCGGGAGCGATAGGTTCCGGACATGAGTCTCTACAACTTGGACCGCTTTCGCTTTGAGAGGAATAGAAAAGTCTCGGAGGAGGCAAGTGTGTCTCCTTCGGCAGCCCAGGCGCAGGCAGGTGGTTCTGCTGTAGCGGGGAGCGCTGCTGGAGGAGGGGAGGATGAAGCTGCAGATGACAGCAGCAGGGCAGGTACTCCAGCTTCCGACGGGACAGAGGTGACTGGTGAGTCAGGTGCTTCGTGTGTAGCGTGAGAACAGTGTGAGTTCTTCATTTCTAGAAATGAAATAATCGTTGTTTGTTTTTTTTTTTTCCTCTTTGCTAGTGTTACAACTGTGCTTTTTTACGCACACATACTTCACAGCAACTTCCACAAAAGTATCCTTACTTGTAACCATGCTTGCTCTGATTGAACCTGGGCAGTCAAGTCCGAAACCTTCTGATAACTAAAGCTGGAATGAAATATATTATCTTGGGATTTTCAAAGGAAAACAAAAAAGCCTTTTAGTTGTCTGATAAGTCTATACAGTGTTGCATTTAACTTTTTCACCAGGGTCCTAGGCTAATGCAATGTGGAATATCACAGATAAAACTGAAAAGAAAGAAAAGTTTCTTTTTGGCTGGGCATGGTTTTCTGAAGAGCTGAAGAACCTCCTGATGGTGTTAATAGTTTTGTAGCAGTATTTGTCCTCTTTGCTGGCAGTAGCTTGTGGTTTTCATGGAAACGGGAAAAACTTGCTTGTATAGTAATTTGTTGGTTTGTTTGGCTGATATACTAGAGAGGTGCTGTTTCTGTTTGGATTCCTCAGTTAATACTACTAAACAACTGTAACAGCTGTCAGTTACATAGCCACATTCAACAGTAGCGTTTCTGTTACTGAAGGAGTAAGAATGGAAGAACAAAAATCATTCTTTGCTGATTATTTGATACATTTTGGACATTCCGCACAACTCCTTGTACAGGTGTCAAAATACAAGTGTTAGAGAGATCAGACAGACTTTGACTATGCATTTAATGAGTAGTGGAGCAACAATGTCAGTTGGTGGTGGTTAACTACATTTAACTCCAGTTTTGCGTACAGCCTTCCCGTGGTGGAAGGCAGTTTATCATAGTACTTTATCTATGTGATAACAGAGAACCTTTCATGTACAAGGAGGAGTTCCTCTTTTAAAGGTGAGCCTTTAATATATTATAGTAGATTGATATTTACTGTTCCATGAGTTTTGGTGTTGTGCAGGTTGACTGTTTTTAGTTGGCTGGAGTGTTCTCATGGTTACATTAGTAAATATCAATTGGTGCTTTATGTTTTTTTAAAAAAAAAATCCCAAAAAACCTATAAATCTTGGCTTGAGAGTGACCAGTCTGGAGTTAAGAAGCCTGTCTGCTAGCAAAGAGGATGTTTCGATGACAGGGAGAACTTAACACAAGAAGCAAGCAACTGTTAGTCTGCACGGTGAACGTAGATTTGAAGTAATGGATAGTGCTGCTTGATTTGTCTTTGCGATTTTTTTTAATATTATTATTATAATATATTTTTCTTTAATCTGGCTGTGGACTTGATTTTATTGGTGGAAGCATGTAAGTAGACCATAACTACCAAGGCCAACAAACTTTGGAGCCACATTAACTAAAAATAACTTGCTCTAATGCTCAATAAGTCATGTGAGGATAACAATTGTTCCTATTCTGAAGTCAAACACAGTGGATTCACAAAATGCAAAATTATTTAGTTTGGTATCACGCAGTTGTATTGTGTATGAATGTAAAAGTCATACTTTTTTGTCAGGAGCACAAATGGTTCAGTATAATTTGTCACATGTCCTGAAATATGCATCTAGCGAAAAATATGATTGCTTTAATTTCATTCGTCTTGGCAAATGTAGTCAGATTATGTCTGTTGTGTCATGAAACACTGTTATCTTTTTAGCTATTTTCAGTAATGACAGCGGTATGTAGTGAACTTTTCTGAGGATTCATGGGAAGATATGCTGACGTAATCATCGTCTTAAAATAATGCTTTAAGGTGCTTTAGGAAGCACCTTAGAGTTACACTGATATTCGTGTTTATTTTAGCAAATGAAAAACACTTCCTTTTGCAAATGGAATATGAATTCGCTTGTAGTCTTGAGCAGCATGCATTTGATACTGCCTTCCAAAACTAGGTGGAAATTACTTCCCATTTGGCAATGTTCGTTGTGCGGTGTTAGTAAATGTGATAGTGTCTAAGTATTACCTCAGTTTTGTTTGTATTTAGGAGAGAAGAGGCTGGCTTTCTCTGGGTTGTATGGTTTGTGTAGGGGGTTATATTTGGAATTGCAGGGCAATGTATTATAGCTGTGCACTAGGTGTGTGCTTCCTGAAAGACTGTAGTGAGTATGATTTTAAAAAAATCAAGGTGAAGTTTTTTCACGAGCAGTTGAAGCTGTGTATTTACTGACGAAACTAAACAAAATGTTTGCTCTGACATGAAGACGGTTGCATTTGAGTACCTCCATCCATAACTTAGCACTGTCTCCATACAATTGTAGACAGTTTGATCCAGTTATTCTCCTGGAGTCTCTTTGTATGATAGCAAAAATGAGTTGTTGTTGGGTTTTGTTTCTGTTGTTTATGTCTCCAGTTAGGGACACTTCTGTGTTTTCTTGTTTCTGGCCTTAGTCAATCACTGGTCTTATGATTGCAGGTATTCCTTAATAGTCCTCTTTAATCACCTGTAATCAGGAAATTGTGCCTCCTGTAATTACATGCTGTGGCAATAACTGTTTAATATGTTACTATTCTACAGGGTTATAATTTGCTCTTAATATGAGGACTCTATTTTACATGTGATTTGTCCTCTAAAATCACTACCATAATCCTCTGTCGTGTTTAGAAAGTGATAGAAAAGGTTTAGATTTTTATGATAACTCAATTGAAATTGAGGCCTTTTGTCACAGATGAAGGAATTAGACACCATCGTAGCTCATTTCTGCATTTGACTATCCGATGAATTTATTCTAGCCTCTTCTGTGTCCAGTCTCTGCTGGCAATCCAGCTTTGAAAAACTGTCAGTGTGCTCTATAGTGTCTTCACTCAGCAAGTTTCTGCATTAGTGAATGGTGGCAGAAGAAACTGCCTTTATTTCCATCAGAAATTATGCTTCCAGAGTTAGCATCTGAGAAACCACCACTGGTGTTTGGATTATAGGCATGTGCGTTTTAAGAAATTATTGACGTGCTAGAGGGGAGAGGATGCCCATGATGTTGTATTTGCATTTTGAGGACATAAAATCCTTTTATAAGAGGGCTTACACTGACAGCTGTATCATTAAAACTTAACTCTACCAGGAATTTTGTAGCTGACTGTTCTGAGGCTTCCCCATGTAGTTGTTTTGGTCTATTTTCAGATTTGTGATTCAAAGCTCTGATGTAGGAAATGTGTGGAGAGTTGTTTGTTTTTTTTTTTTTCACATATCCGCTATCCCAAGTTGGAGTATATTACTGTCTGTCATCCTTCACTGAGGCTCTTAATAAACTGTAGCAATTCCATCTCTAATTTTGGGGTCTCTCCTCTCTGTTTTCTCTTGCTCTGTTTTCTCACTCGTCTTCTTACAACATCAGTCAGACGCTATCAACAGCAGGGATCTCCTGTTCAATACCAGCCACATAGGTGGGATTTGTTGTGTCGTGTCACTGGATAAAAGGCTTATCTTTGCACAGAGGCACAGAATAACTTGATGGGAGGAATGGCCCCTGCCCTGGCTTCTCCCAGGGCTGTCACAGGAGGGCTGTCAGCCCATCACCGTGGAGGTACAGCTTGCCAGTCACTGAGGAAGCAGGTTCTTCTTTGGCACAAAAGAAAGACAAAAACCTCCCTATTAAACTGGGTCAGTAAGAAATATGGGAATGGCAGATTATAGGGGTTTTTAGATGGAGGTCAAAACATGGGTTTCTCTGCTCAAACAGGATGCTGAAACAAGGCAATGCTTAATTGTTGTAACTATCTCCCTGACAGATTGTGATGTTCTTTCATGTATTAAAAGCTGAGATGACAATGATTATGTACTCTTCCTCCTCGCTTTTCTGTTTCCAAACTGATGGACTAATGCTTGGTTAGAAGTGTGATTCATATTTTCAATAGGATTTTTCCTGTGTGTAGCTAAGGTAATCTGAAGGCTTAAGGCTTCAACGATTGCTTTTTTGAACTGTTGTTGAACCGTTATTTACGTTTCCTCATGGATATATTGAAGTTTGAGTTACACTCACTCCCATCCCTTCAACCAGTGTTAATCTCCATTTTCAAGTTCTTTTCTTCCTTTTCAATCGTGCACTAAGTAACAATTCGTACTGTATTTTTTCAGTTTGTGGGGTACCTTCCCCTTCCAGAGCGGTAGCACCTGGTAGTTTTCTGTGTCAGCAAATTGTACTTTTTAGGATTTATCTTTGTTGCTATCAAATGCCACCATAGTGAGTTATTTTAAATTGATGTTCTGCAAGATTACTTTCATACAGCAAATGCTCTCTCCAGCTGTCACGTTCTCTGCTCCGTGCGTTCCTCTTCCTCTCTTCAGCCATATGCCTCCAGGGTCTGTAATTTGTCTGGTCTTAAACAAAATTACTTAGCTTACTAACTATTCTGTGTTTTAATCGTTCTTCCCAGCACTGTCTGTAAAAACAGTAAAGAGGTAGAAAGGAATGAAGTCTTGAATGCGTGGGACTGCTCTATGAGGTCAGGCTCATACCTTTTACAAAATGCCTTGAGTGCTTTTTTTCAATTCCTGACATGAAATAGCACACTTAAGAGGTGGCAATTCCATTCAAGTGTTTAGTCCTGTTTAATGCAGGTTTAAAGACAGAGGAGCGAGAAGCTGCACGTTCAAGTCCACATGTATCAACTAAAAATTGTTTTTTTCTTAGGGTTTTCTAAAGACAGTAGGAGAACAGTTCTAGCCTTTGTAGGTAATGGGTTGAATCATGTGTTTTACCTTGCCCAGGATTGTATGGGAGCATCAAAGTTTTAGTTAGAAGCACCTTGAAATACGCAATAAATACAGTTAGAGCATGCTGTGCCTTAGCTGCATTTGGTACAGTGCTGAAACAGGGGGACAGGGCAAAGCCTAATAAAGTGTAGGCTTTTTAATGTTGTTTCACAATGTTCTAATCCCTTCTCTGCTTCAGGTTCCAGACCGGTTTTGTATGTCAAGTTTTGTGTAGATTTCCCTGGGTGGTCATGGTTTTGGCATCTAGATACGTGCATGGAGTTGGTTTCGGGTGAAGCTGGCACTGGGGGACTTGGTCATGCATTATTTAGGACTAATCCAAGAATTATATAACTAGACTAGCTGCTTATGCTTTTGGTTGTCTCGCAAGCGTGTTGAGAACTGAAAAGGTAATATGTGCTAATGCACGCATAGTGGGTCAGTTTTGCCAGTGTCATTGAAGGCAGTATATGATTCGTGAGATGTCTTCACAGTCATATATCCTGATTGCGTATAGATTTTGTATATCCTGGTGCTTCGTGTATTACATGAAGCATCCTTCCGTACGCTAAGCTTCCTTGTTAAGCATCATCTGGAGCATAATGTGGAAAAAGCTGGCTAAATAGATTAAATTTCTATAGGAGTTGCAATTTATCGTCAAGTTCTTCGGTGTAGCTTCATAATTTTCTGCAGTATAACATCGATGTTCCCTTTCTGAAAAGCTACCAAGACAAGCAGATCATAAATCAGCTATCAGATACACCAGGGTGTTTCTATCCATGTCCAGATCGGCCTGGAGGTAGCTCAGAGGACTTTTCTGATGATTCATTTTTCCAAAAATACAAATGTATTTATAAGTAATTATTAACCTAAAGTATGTGATCTCTTAAACTTTATGGTATAAAAATGTTTGATGTAAGAGGGCTGAGGATCTTTTGCCAGGTAAGTTATCACTAAGGAATACAGCTTACAGGAATTTTCTATGCATAAGGATGCGAGTTCTGTTTAAATGGTTGCTGGGTATGAGGAAGAAATCATAGCGATCTGATGCTCTAAGTACAGAAAAATATTTGAAGTCATAAATCATAAGTTATTGTCTCCTATATTTTCTCCTGTTGGAATGGCTTGCACAGGGTACTCTGCTGTCCCAGAAACTCCTGAAGCCAAAAGGACAAAGAAGAAATCTTACTTCAAGCATCAAAGAGGGGTACGGTTCCTAGATGTGTCATCTTCAGACAGCGAAGATGAACAACCAAGAAACTTCAGTGCTGCAAAAGAAAACAGGGCTCCAAGGAGATATGCGATTATAATGTAAGCTTTAGAACAGTTTTCTGTAATGTTTCCCTGATGGGATGTTCTAAATTGAACTACTGAATTGAAAAGCAGAGGATAGGTTCTGGTTTGACGGTTTGTGATTCACCTGTCCCTAACTAAACTTTACTGACTTCCAGGGAAGAAGAACCCATCCCTTAAGCCTTTTTCTCAGAGAAGGCACTTAGGAGGGAGGAGGTCTGTGATGTCGAATGATAAACGTGATGTTCATTGTACATTTGTGCATTTGCCCCTCTGAAATCCTTTTAATGGCACTTGAAAGCTTAACCATAAAATATTTGCTTTATTAGTTTTAAACTATATCAGAGTTGATTTTAGCTTGTATCTTTTTTTGATGAAACCGTAGTGGACAGGAAAGCAAGTAGAGCTTCAGTGTGTAGTGTAAGAGTTCCCGAGCTGAAGTTAAGTATTAGTTGCATGATGTGTTTGCTATGCTTATATGCTTAGGGATTGCTTTTCCTGCAGGTTATCTCTCATGATAAATCTTCCAGTAAATTCAGGACTTTGCTTTTGTCAGAAAGGTTCTTCCCATTTATGATGTTTAAGATGCTGTAAGGATCTTTGAATTTTCTTTCTCAGTGAGCTGAGAACTAGGACAGAGAGGTGATACTGCACCTGCAAAGTTTTACAAAGAACTTAGAGTGCCCATCTGTTTATCTGTTGGGCACATAAATGACTAGCAAGACTGTTTGAGACAAACTTGAGATGGTTTGAGGTAGTTCATGTAGCTGAAATGATGAAATGTATTAACATGGTTGTTGGTAAATTGGCAAGTAACATTTTATAGTGCATGAGGGTAAGTCATGGTATTTCCCTTGTCTGTTCCTCATTTCTTCTTTCCTTTGCTGAGCTGAAATGTGTTCACTGCAAACAAAAGACCGTACTTAATCATGTATGCTTTGCTCTGAATAGGGCGTATCACTTTGGATACAAGTTGATTCAGTGCTACTGAATGTATCTAAATATACTTTAGGCGATCCTGTTGGTTTTGGTTTATGGTAACATTCTGGTAGAGTAAAACATTCATAAGCAAAAATAAATGTACATTATTTTTCTCTTCCCCCATACATCGTAGCTCTGATGATGAAGAGCCTGAAGATCAACTACCTCAGCTGGTGTGTACAAACGATGGTGATCAGCTGCCAGCTGTGAAGAAGGGTGTAGAGGGAGATGTCAGGGACGCAAAGCTGCAAACGCTGAAGGAACATTTTCCCCAAACAAGTGACCAAGAATTACTACAAGTAAGAATGCTCTATTCTTTTACTTTTATTACTATTTAATAGGCAGTAATCCTAAGCCTCTGGCTTTATTAGAGGGAAGAGCCTTAATTCCTACTAGCAGAAAGTAATATCAAACTAATGTATTTTAGGGGAATTACAGCCATGTCATATTTCCATATTGAATAGGCTTGATTGTTTTGAATTCTTTTTTCTGTTTCTCTGCTTGTAATTTACGTGAAATCTAATAGATTTCTTTCTTTAACATAGGTGGATGAGTCAGAACCGGGAAGACAATGGGAGAGGCAAGAGATGCTTGTGAAGAAGCTGAAAAATATATTCTGTGGATTGGATGAGGAGGTAAGTTCATGTCTCCTGATGGCACATCAGGTTTTGAGTTCTTCGGAAGGTTGTAGCTGTTGTTAGTCCAAATGAAACAGTTGTATCAGTAAAGAGCCCAGGGTAGGAAGGTCTTTGCTGTTGCTGCTTGTGGAATGTAAGTTGTCCTGAACTGAGAGCAGTTGGATGTACTCAGGACTATGTGGAACTTCTCATCCTACTCTTTTGGTCCCGTGACAAGCCTGGCATAGTCAAATTTAATGACCTCTTATAAAAGTGCATGGGTAAATTATTCCTCTCTCTCTCTCACACTCTTCTCCCCTGGAGATGTGTTAGTAGATGGAGTTTTTGCTTGTCTTTCTACAACACAACATGAATCTTTTCTCCTCCTAGGAACTGAGAGATGTCCTTCAGGAACATAACTGGGTGTTTCATGAAGCACTGGAGGCCCTGAGAATATTTGCAGAAGATGAAGAGGGTAAAGAGAGGTTTATAATCCATTTTATCCTAAGATAAAACAGACTTGTGATACAGGTCTTTTCTGATGTCCAGGAATTACAGTCCTGAGACCTGTATTCCTAGAAACTTTCACTGATACTTGAAATTAGTATTATGGGGAAGATAAAAGGAGGAAACTAAATTTTTCTGTATTTTTAAGTGTCGTGATTACCTCTCCGATGTGCACTTGAGCCAGAAATCAGTCATCA
>NW_010114269.1:0-41869 GCF_000699245.1 Pterocles gutturalis
TAACATTCTGTGATTCTGTGAAGTAGAATATTCCTTTTGTTTCTTTACAATGTGTATCAATTACAGTCTTTGGAGTTTGAGGAGGGGATTTTAGTCTTTTTGGAGTCAAGGTTCAAACAGCTTAAAAAAAGTTATTTTTTTATAGTGTTAGGAAGACAGACTAGTCGCTGACATAACTAAAATGTGTACTGGCGTCAGTGTCCTCCTTCTGCAAAATATGTTGTCTAGTTGTCTCTCTAGACAAGTAACTTTTGATATTCCTATGATCTTTAGCTTTGAATTTGAGCTAGACATTGTCGATGTTTTTTTTTTAGATGCTCTGTTTTTCAGAGACTTTTCATATATTGTAAAACAAGTCCATAATCCAGGCTCACAGAATTCGTTACTGTTTGTAAACTTCAGTGTGACGGCTGTGTTCGTTTGTGTTACAAAAGTCGTTATATTCAGATATTCAAAGATACAGGTAGAGGAAAGACTGAGCTTTGGGTTAGTCAAGGTATACTGAACATACATAAAGAAATCATTATAACCACAGTAAAACTGCTTTTATTTTAGGAGTCCTGAGTAGTAATGGACATCCAGAACATCTGCTTTCAGTAGAAAGTTCTACAGAGCCCATGTTTTTATCACAAATGGTAAGAAAAGTTACTGCTGCTTCTTGCAATCCCAGACTAAGGGAACTCCATTTTTCTCAAAAACTTGTAGCTTCTGTAAAAGCATGGCAAATCTTTGGCTCAGCTTCTCCACAATAACTGGGCAGCTGCTTTCCTCTTTGAGTTGCTGTTAATGGGATGTGAATGCTGAAGTGTTTGGAGGGGCTTTGTTTACCTGTTGCATAGTAAATACCGAGGTATGTTTTTAAATTTTTAGCATAATTCTTCCTTTGAAAAGGTGGTTACACATGGCACAGTATTTGTTAGAAAAACCTAAAAATGTTTGTAGATTTTATTTTTCTCTTTGTATCATAGATAATGGTTCATATGGATCTCTTTAATACTTGCAATTAGGAGGTTTATTTCCTTGTGATTTGTTTGTTGTGTCTTACATACAGTGGAGATTTGTCTCTAGGACATCCACACTGTGATGAGCATGCATGAGGATAAAATTAACCTGTGCTGTGAAAAAAAAGCAGCAAAGTCTCTGCAAGGCTCGAAGTACATCTAGTGAGCTGAACAAAAGTCTCAAAAGGACATTGGAGTACTCCACCATCAAATGATGTTGAGTGAGAGATTTTTACCTTCCTAACTTGTCTTTATGACTCCTCATAGGCTTGGATTATTCGTGGATTCCACTTCAGGAAAATTTATCTCTGTCCCTTCAGTTCCACAGTCAGGGTTATGAGCGCTTAATTCTGCATGGATGGGTACTCCTGAATTGTTTGAGATTAGCCATTTGTATAAGCTTAACCACGTGTAGTTTCACTACTACTTCCTTGGCCATAAATGAGGAGAATACACTTAATCAGCCCTTAGAATATTTGCTTTTAATTTGAGTTGTGTTTCTAGGATTTTTGTCCTTCAGGTGCCCCATGAGTTCTCAACTGAAAGTCCAGATGATTCTACAGTAGAGATTTTAATGTTTTGTTCCAAAACCTGGTGTTAGTGTGTTGAGATGCTTACATTTGTGTATTCATCAGTTCCTTCTGCTTTTAAAATTTTCGCCACTGATACCAGAGGCTTTGCTGTATTATTTTCTGCTTGTCTTGTTCTGAAGGATTATCCTAGAGAAGCTGCAATACAAGATCATTCACTGGATAGCAGAAGACCTGAAGGTAAGACACACTGATGTACTGCTACAGCCCCTTTTTTTTGTAAGAAAACTGATTAATTAGAGGAAAATGGGGCGTTAATTTTTTTCCTAGGTATTTTTCTTCAATATAGAAACTTCTGAGTGAAAATATTCAAAAGTGTATTTGATGAAAAGACGATAATTGTAATTTACGTTCTTGAATTTTGCAGATTTTACTTCAGTCTTGCTGTCATTACCCTAGTTTATATAGCTCTTGTGATTAACTGAGAGGGACTTCTACCAGTGCGCAAGAATGTTGAGATTACTTTTTCTATCAAACTATTAATGTCTCTGAATAGAGAATTTGTGGGAGGGGAAACCTTGTTTGAATGCATTTTCCTGTAACTTCTGAATCTGCCTGTCAGTTTCAATCAGATTTGGGGAAGTGAGGACTTTTTAAACAAAATACTCCTCTGCAGGTTTCTTGGATATCTGTGGCTGTGTAGAGGAAAGAAACGCAAATCAATACCCCCCTTTAAAGCCAAAAATCAATATTTTAATTTCCTCTTTTACGTTCAGAGGTAGCAGCTAGTTCTCTTATCAGCATGTGTGTAGTAGCTGTGTGTAATCAGCAGTAGAGAAACACTGAACCTGCCACAGCTTGGGTTGTCACCTCTGCCCAGCAAACAGTGGATGAAGCAGAGCCTGCAGTCCTTTTAGCATAATGTAAAGCTATTAAGAACATTTGTTGTAATTTATGATGACTGCAGGGAAATAGTCCTATTAGTTCTATTTGTTTTTAATTAACTTTTTTTCAAGTTAGAATTTGCAGGGTCTTATTGAATGGGTTGTCTGAGCTCAAGTTACCCTTTATATGTCATTTTCCCCCAAATTTTATGAAGGTAAAGTATTGTAATTTTCACAGCATACCAAAATAGATTTTATTGATACCAACATTTGATGCTATATAAAATTGTGTTAAATGAAGCTTGCTCTTACTTTCATCATGATTTAAGTCTACTATTTAGTGAAGGAAAATAATTTGTTATTACAGTAGATAATGTGGTTTCTGCAGGGAACAGATTCTTCACAGCAAAATTACACGTTGTTGAAATAACACTTTGTGTCTACTGCTAAAATAGACATTTTGTGTCAGTTAACTCGACTAAGTATATTTTATGTCCTTCCCCACAGATGATGTTTTTATTTCTCAATATGCTACTGGCCAGAAAGAGGCTTTGAGAGCGGTATTAAAGCAAAAGTAAGTATGTCTTCCTGTTAGTGTCTCAGCTGTTCTGTTTCTCTGCTGATATACTACAATACTTTTTCAGTTTCTGCCAGAATGCATAGCTGGTAAGGAAAAAGTATTGTTCTCTGTTAGTATTTTTCTGTCTGTGGAGGTGTTTTCAGTTTATTTTATCATTCAGAGCTCACTGGAGTATCTTGTTTATTTTGCATGTTTTGGTAATACCTTTAGACTGTTTGAATTCATTATTTCATGGTGCAGGAGTTAGGCAAAATCTTCTCTGATGGATAATTCATTTTGTGCCAAAACCATATAATATTTTTAAAGACAGATAAGGACACATGCTGTGTATCCATACGCTGGAAGTCTTGAAGATTAGAAATTTTAGTTGGACTTTGCTACTAGTACGTTGAACCTTGCAAAATACAACCTGTAAATATGTTCTTTGTTGCAGTTGCAGTCATCGTAGGGAAATGCCTTTTATATTAGAATGTGTAATGTAATCCTGAGAAATTTCTCATGTCATGATAAAAGATGAGAATAAAATTCTTTCTTAGGTGTCAAGAGCCTCAAGGAGAAATGCTTATATGAGTAGTGATATCAATGCTACATGTGCGAAATCATTTGCTTGGGGGTGATATGGGGAAAACAATGAAATTTAGAGGCATTTATTTGTTTTTATAGAACTCAAAATACTCCTGTACGTAAGGAGGTGAAGGTACAGTTCTTAGGAAATACCTCCACAAGAAAAAAGGAAAGTGTTGGTCATGACACCAGGTCAGCACATGGGGAAGTTGATTCTGCAACAACCATCGCAGCAGCAACTGCTGCTGCAATTGCCACTACAGCTCCGCTTCTTAAAGTGAGTAATAGCTTGTGGTGATATTAGTTCTTTATGCACTTAGAAGAGTAGATGTTCTAAGCAAGCCTGAAATTGTTGGTAGTGGGGCCAGAGAGACTGAATGTGTCTGTTTTTACTGTTTTCTGTGTGTTAGTAATCTCAGATTACTGACCAATAGACCGGAGAGAACTAATTTGGGTTTGACTAAGTGGGAAAATGATTAGACACAATTTGATTTGTCTTTTAGAAGAATTCCATACTATTGCTAAGCCACCAAATGCTAGGACTAACTAGTATTTTACTTATGTCTTTTGGGAAGCAAATCTTTCCATGATAATAGGAAGGATGTTTTGTTCTCTTCATGCTTGCACCTCTTTTCCAGTAAGGTTTTTTCCCTTCTTTTTTTTTTTTTTTTTTCCTCGCAGGTTCAAAATGATTTGGAAACAAAAGTTAGCTCAGTTTCAACATTACTTCATAAACTACAGGTGACAGACAGACAAATGCAGCGTGTTGCTGAGCAGCAAACGAATATGAAGACTCAACATGAGAAGCCCCATTGTCATGAAAGAGTCAGTGAGCTTGAAAAACAAATGAATGCTTTCATGATGCAACGGATTCAGCATTTGGAGAAGTTACAGGAGCAACAAATGAATATTCAGGTATCTAAGTAACAATGCAGAAGCTTAAGCTTAATAATTTCTTCTGTATCTCAGTGTTAATGTTATAATAATTCAGATTGTATCTCAGTATTTGAAGGAAAGAAGCATCCAGTGGTCAGCACATGAGCTTAGAGCTTTTTGGGAAAAGTTTTTTTTCTGGTTCTGTCCCAAATATCTGCTCCCCTCCAGCCTGCTAATTTTTGTATCTGTGGAAAGTAAATGCAAAAAATAGTGACATGTTTCCATTCCTGCAATTAGACCTTTGTTAATTGAGGAAACTTTCATTTAATAAGTAGCCAGACAGACTAAAAAAGTCTAAGAACAGTTATAAATTGTTTCTTTGTGTCCGGTGTGCTTTTTGAAAGGCAAAATAATGTCTAAGCATGTCTCTTATTCCGTGGTTGTTATAAATTACTTTTCTCTCAAATAGCGTGTCAGAATCTGTTTAATATGATCACATGGCAAGTATTCATGCTTAGACTTTTATTCGGGGAAACTAATACATATATCAGAAATACTTTGTAATTTTGTCTCTTAGTCTCATCTCATTAGCTCTGCAGTCAACACGAGTGGCTTACAGCAAATTCACATACCTTCCTTCAGTCTCATGACAAAACAATCAGAACAGGGATTGCTGACTAATGAAGTATCTTCATGTCCGAGGGGTTTGTTTCCTACCAGTGGTGCACCTGCCCAAGGTGAAGACAAATTCTTAACATCTTATTTTCGCTATTAGTTTTGGTTTAATTTTGTTTCCATTAATATTGTACATCTCATCTGTAATAAGTAGTAAACATTTCTTCTGTATGTTTTATTGCCTAATATACTGTGTAAGATATATCACATATTCTCAAAATGTTCCAGTTTAAATTCAAGTGAGTATTTACTAAGTGCTTATTCTGCACCAAGAGAGGCCTAGATTTAACCTGAAATAACCTTACTGAGAAATAATCTGTGTGGAATCTTACAATGAACTAGTTCGTAGTATGGTTGGGGTTTTTATGATCGCTTTATAATAGCACTTGGAAGTATGACATTTTCTTCCCGTTTTACTTTTTTAACTAGTTCTATAATGTTTTGCATTTTTGTGAAAAATTCATAATGTTGGCATGTTATTTTTTCTAGATTTCTTTTCCTGTGAAGAAAAATGTTAACATTTAAATTACTTTACTTTTTTTTTTTTTTTTCCCTGAAGCATATTTAAGCCAATTTCAAAGTCATGGGATTCATAGACAAAAATCTCCTCTAGAGACACCAGTTCCTCGGAGGTGTGCTCCAGAACCTGTATCAAAAAATATGAAGATCCCGAAGAAAGAAAACTCTGTAACAGAAAAGGAAAATATTCCCAAATCTACAGGTGCAGGTATTGTGAGTAAGACACTCCTGTCCTCCACTGGCACGGAGGGATTACTTTTTGTGTGGTCCTCACCTGTCCTGAGCTGTTGGGTTGCTGGTGCTTAAAAACACGTACTCAGAATATTTAAAAGTACGTTTGGGAAGGGTTGCTTTTGTGAATAAGTCACCTACTCTTAACTAATTAAAAACTTAATGACGGTACTGATCTAACCTATAGCATCTTGATGATTGCTCACTGAAATGTTTTCTCAGATGAAAAATTGAGTGACAATTCATTGTCAGTTTTAAGGAAGATTATATAGAGTAATGAAAAACTTGGAATCTACTCAATAACTTACTCGTCATCATTAGTTGAACTGGATTTTTTTTTCACAAAAAGATGCATTCATAGGATGTCTAGGCCATTGTAATGAAACTAGCATGTGTAAAGCAAAGGAACTAATTTTCTTTTATTGCTTTCGATCAGTTTAGTGGCATGAAGCTCAATTTTGAAGATTTGATCAAAAAATAAAGCATGTTTTTTTAACTGGTTGTGTTTAGAATTGCTTGAGTATCTAAGATTGAGGAAAAACGTTTAAAAGCTCCAGCCACCGTATTCTATCACAGACAAAATGCCCATTTGTGTCTTCATCAGATCCTTCTCAGACTGCTGCTTCTATCTCTTTTTACAAAGCTGTCACATATTCCAATTGTTCCCTGCGTCCAGGAGTAAATGAAACGAGACGAAGAAGAACAAATCTGTGATATTATGGCAGAATATTTTTCTGTGACTCAGTTAATTGCCATCACACTTTCATTCATCTGTTTTCTGACTTTGCTAATGTAAAGCTGTCGTAGTAAGATCAGTGTGAGTGGTTTTATGTGACTTGTCTTATCTGAAGTAAATTTATATTTTATAAAATCTAAAAATTATTTTTACTATCCTTGGTGAGTATTACATAATGGTGAAATATCTGGAAAGGAAAGTATTAAGTATATTGAACAAACTTAACTTTCTTTTTTCTGCCTTAGGTGAAGGGAGACTTCTTGAGCATATTCTGAATTCTCAAGAAATGCCACCAAGGCAAATAGAGCCTTCCCAGAAGGCAGCATTAAACAGTAATAAAATGAGCTGCCATTCTGAGAGAGACAGGTAAATAGACATAAAAATCCAAATTTGAGGTAGATTGTTGGTTTGTTTTAATGAAATTGAGAAAGGCGTATTAGATATTGATGGTGTAATAGAATCACTGGTGTGGCCCTTGAGTCTGACAAAGCTGTACTTGAAGTAAAGCCCTGGAGCGCTGGTATTTCTGTGCTACTTTTATATTTCAGTTGTACTGAGGGCAGATGAAGGCTTGTTGCTAAGGATAGTTCGTAACACCTTTCTCAGAGGTCAGTGGGTGACACTTGAAGTGCTCTTCTGTCTTCTGAGTGTATTCCTTCTTTTGTAGCAGCTTGGAGAGCAGTGTCAGGAAGCCAGCTATACAGGCATTTTGTTAAAGTGGAATTGCCCTTGTCAGTGACTCCAAGCTGCCTGCTTATGGGAGCTGTATGAGAACACTTTGTTGGGAAGGAGCAGCATCTACCTAACAATTTCTAGGCTTTAGGGAGGGTGAGGAAATGTTCTTAGCCATCCAGTCTGTAACATATTTACTCTGGGCAATAATTTAATGTCATAATTTCACTAAGATAATGAGAAACAGCTACATATGCACTGTCTTATTTGTGATAGTATGGGCAAAAATGTTAATGGCTTCAAATGGAAAGGTATCCAAAGTTTAAATGTAGGACTGTTAGATCTGAATTTTAGATGAAGTTTCACTGTTGAAAGTACAAAGATACAGCTCAAGGTGTCAAATGGCAAACAGAGAAAACCCCAAACCTGTTTGTAACCTCAGGTGAAAGAGCAAAGTCCCTTTTATATAAAGGTTTGATATTCTTGAACTTAAAATCCATGCTTAGCTTCACAGTTGGCTACTTTCTTGTGCCACGTAAGGTGCCATGAGACTATTTTAATCGAGTGTTTCTCCCATCAGGCATACTGCTTTGCGTACGGACTCATTCCCCGCTTTTGAAAGCTCCTTCCAAAATCACAGTTCAATTGAGAAAACGGTGAAAAAAGCAGATGATTTACTTCAAGATCTTGCCCAGCTGAGAAGGGAGATGCGTGACATGCTGCAGGTAAAGTCCGTGTTATCAGAATGACCAAGAGTTTGAATAAGGGAAATAAAAAATGTGGGGAAAAACTTAAAGGTCTGGTGTCAGTGAAAGTGTTGCCCTTGCTTCTATCGCTATAAAAAAGACTGACATTTGTTTACAATTACTTTGAAATACGGTAGTCTTGTATGTGGAAGCACTTTGAGCCTGAGTAATGTCTCAATGAGTATGCATTGGACTAGACTGTAGAGGCTGTTACTGCCATTCTACCGAACATAAAATAGATTTAAAAAAAAAAAAAAAAGTGGTTTGTTTATTTGTTTTAAGGTTTCAGATATTTTCAGTGCCTGTTTTCTGGTGGCTGTCTTGCTGACTAGAGCTGTCGAGCTGATGTAACGTTCCTATTTGGGAAAGAACAGTGTTCTATTTATCTGCAGTCAACTTCAGGGATGACTTAAGCTACTTCCTTTCTGTTTTTGCCACCTCTTTTTGTAAAGAGTGCTGTTTCCAGAGAATTGCCTGGCATGCAACAGGAGGTGGTGCTCTAATCCAGAGGAAGTGTGCAGTGAGATTTAGTAGTTCATAAGGAATTCATTGTGCACATTTAAACTGATCATATATCTACTCTAGATCTAATCTTGACAGATCTGTCTTTACATAAATTTCAACAGCTCTTCTGTCTTTCTAGGAAGCGAATTCATGGAAATCAGGCATGAACGACCTTATTAAGGTATACCTTGAATATTTGTTTGGGGTTTTTTTAGAATGCTGTAATACTGAAACTCTTTTCTTAATATGCTTGCAATGAGGTTGCACTACAGTAACTATTGCATACCTGTATTTATTCGAAAAGGCTGATATTACGTACAGATTACATTACTCAAAGTAAGATTTACCTTGTTCTTTGTGAGCTACCTTGAGGGAATATTGACAGGCAGAAAGTTGCCATCTCAGATGAACATAGTGTGGACTGCTAATATAATTGGCATTTCCTGATCTGGGTCTAACTGGCAAGTCTGCATCATTTTACGGTTGAACATATATCTCGATTTCTTACATTTTCTCATAAATTTCACCTGTCTTATTGAGCTACTATTTGTTAAAAAAGTTTAACTTTAAAATGAAAACCTATATAAAACAATATTCTGTAAATAATTTGGTTTATTGTCCTTTTCTCACGAGGCAAAACCAAAATCATGGGATCAGTATATTGATTTATATTTTGTTATGTCCATTGTGCTTTGGCAGTAACCTGATGGAACATAAACTGTTCTTCAATTCTGAACCAATAAAAGAGTAACCTTAAGGCCAAAACTGAGGTGTCATCTGTGAGGTTTTTTTCTGTTCGTTCAGTTGATGCTTTCAGAGTCTACTCAAGTTTGGGTATTTTGTTTTTGTTTTAGGGTTTATTTTTCTTTATGGATATTTATAACTTTTGAAAATGTTTTTGCTTCCTTTCTGGAAAATGAGGCGCTCTACTTGGAGCCCTCTGGGTTTCATCAGCAGTGTGGGCATGAGTGTGAGAACTACAGTTGTATGGCTCCTTGTTTCCTATGTATTTGTGTCCCTTCTTTTTGTATTTAGCCACTAATATGCGCTCGATTTTTATCTCTGAAAAACTGTTCTGCAAAGTAAAAGGCTAATAGTTGCTTTGTTGTTTCTTAGGAAAAGTAAAAATCATTAGAAGGGGGAGAGGATCATAGTGTTGTTGAGTTTATTTTATCTTTGTTAAAACTTTAAGTATATTGCTCCGTGTTTCTTGGGACGGATGGATGCCAAATGAGTGCATATATTTATAGGACTTTGGTTTTTATTATGCATTTAATTATACTTAAATACTGTTACATGGAGAGATTTACATGTGATACTTGCTTCATGTATCTAGCTGCCATTTTTTTCACATGCTTATTTGCTTCATTTGCATTGCTTCTCATACATTACATCATGTAGCATTTGAGATCTTTTGGATGTGTTTCCGTGTGCTTGACTTTTAAATATATTTGCAACATACTGAATGTTCTTGAGTAATTGAAGTTGATGGTGGTACACGTGGATGGTATTTCATATACTGAGCCTTGATTTGATAGTAGGAATTCTGACTAGTGTGTAGAAAATTGAAATTACAGTCTCTAATTAAAAGCTAGCAATTCTGTTTTAATTTTAGTCAAAAAACACTACAGTTGCATCTGATCTTCAAACACATCATCAGCTCAATAAACCATCCATCCTTCAAAATGTTAAAGTGCCAAAATCTATACTGAGGGATGCTGAAAGGATTTTGAGAGGAGTTCAGAACAATAAAAAAGTTCTCGAAGAAAATTTAGAAGCTGTTATTCACGCAAAAGATGGGGATGCCATGTATTCTTTTATTAACACCTTGACCACGAACAGGTTAGACCCTATTCATCAGCACTTTGTGTGACTACTTATTGTATGTGCTCATCTTTTATCACCTCTCTCTCAATTTTTTTTAATTCTGTGCATTGAAGAATTAGTGCAGTTCCCTGAAAAAAGTATTTATTGACTGTTCTTAAAAGTCATTAGATAATTCTCTTGAATTTCAAATATTTTTTGACCCTCCTGGTGTGAATTGAATTTTTTGGCAGGTACCTGTTAGTTCTTGGTAGATCTGAGTTCTGAGACTGTATCATCTGGACAAACTGCTCTGCTGTCATGACAAAGGGGCGTTTAGCTTTTTGCAGACAAACTTGCATTAATAAGAAAATTAAAGAGTAATTTCATCATCAGAAGAGGCCTCATAAGCCTGTAAATGTCACAGAATTAGTCATCCTACAGCAAATCTTTGGTTTTTGAACGTTTGCTTCGTTAACTGTGTTAAATACTCTTGCTTGAATCACAGTGAAAGTTTTCCTATTAAAATACAACTTCATCTTGGAAGGTGACTATTTTCTCATGTAAAGATTTTTTTTCTCCTCTCATCTTTTAGAGGAAGTAGTAATTTTTGTCATCTGCTTTTTGTCTTTTGAGTTGGAATATTTTTGTTGCCTTGTTTTTTCAGTTTTTGATCAAAGTAGAAACTGACACATGGCTGTCACTTATTTGTAGATGTTTGTAATAATGTTAGTACATACCAGTGGGGCGGAGGGGGTGTGTGTGTGGAGTGGGGTTTGCAGGTGGCATTGTGTAAGAACAGATTTAGATTTGGGAAACTTGGATAGGGGATGCTTGGTGCCTTTTGGAGACTGTAGAGGTACATAATCTTACTGTCTCTGTGTTCTGGGTTTCTCTTTTTATAGTATTTATAGGTCACTACTTTCCCAGGAACAAATCTGTGTTATTTAAGAAGCACTGACCTAAAATAGTTCATTCTTCTATTTCAGAGATGTATTGGAACAGATTCGTATCAGAAAGACTGTGGATGAGTGGATTAAGGCAATCAGTGCAGAAATCCAGGTATGGCTGGAGAAAAAGGAGTTTAGGTTTTTGCATTATATTTTTCCACCTTACATTGTTCTTTTCTGGTCAATAGTTAAACATGATTCACTCACAGCTTGAAAACATGAGAAAACTGCTTGTTATTACTAACATGTAGTATGCTATAATACAATATTTACTTCTATTTTAAATCTCCCATTGCTTAATTAAAAATCACTGGCCACAGTTGCTGGCTAAGAGAAGAAACAGGCCATTTCTCAGAACTTCAGTTATCCACAGACTCTCCTGATAGCCTTGAAGAGAATATCTCCTTTTATTACATTCATGTTTTCTCTTTAGGCTGAAATGGCAAGAAACGATTCAGAACAAGTGAAATATGATCAAAAGGTCCCATGGATCAAGAGAGCCCAAAACATCAAGGCTATGAAGACCAACAAAGAAATTAAAGCAAAAAGTCAAAAAATCCAAGGATACTTGCCAAAGAAGCCTTTATCTGCAGCTAAGCCATTGCAGAAGCAAGCAGAAAATAACACAAGCCAACAGAGGTTTAGAACTTACTTTTCTTCTGAAAGTTTGCAGAGGAAAGAAAAAAGAGCAGATGTGAGTTCCCAAGTAGATAGTTTCTTTTTGGTAATGACTGCTATGCTTTAGATGATTGCAGTATTCGTGTGAAAAATTGTATGTGTAACTGTTAATTTTAAATGAGAGAGATAGCCCTGTCCTCTGGATATCTGTTGCCAGAATTGTTCTTATTTTCATGTACTGTAGAAGCCTAAGCTAAGTGCATATAACAATGCAGAATTCATTGTCGTGTTATGAATTTGTCTTGCCCAGTACTTGCTGTTTTATTCAGCTGCTAGTAAGCTGCTTTATGTATTCTGTATGTGTAATTTTTCATATGTCCTTGCAATGTATGCTGTTTGTTGCAGAACTCCTTTTTTTTTTTTTCCTCTAGACTTTTGCATTGATGTGTTCAAATTGTCATACATGAAGAATTGTAAACTGTTTTTTTGTGTTGTGTGTGTGTGTCAGGGACCTGTGAGTGCAAGTGCAGTGGTACACAACGAAGACTATCTGTGCCAAGTTTATGGGAAACCAATTTACCAGGGCCATCGTAGCACACTTAAAAAAGCACCGTATCTGAGATTCAACTCTCCATCTCCCAAATCTAAACTTCAAAGACCCAAGGTGATAGAGTGTGTTAGAGGTAAGTAATTCTTTGACATGAAGGTATTCCTTCCCAGTTTTTCTCTTAGAAATTCCTTGTATAAGTGAAACTATTTAATCGGAGATCACCTGCTTTTCAATTTCAAGCTTAAGCAACTGCAGTAGGGTTAAAAGTTGCTCTTTTCAAAACTGAAAAATAACGGTAGGTTTTCAGGTTTGCTTAGTATGTATCTCACTTATTTAAATTGTCAAATTCATACTTATTTCTAAATTTAATAAATGTATTAGTATATGTTTATTGATGCCCAGTTCTTAAAGAGCTGAATTGCTGGAAGTAATGACATAAGCACCTGTAAGCTTAGTGTGTTGAAAAACTAACTCAGCTTTTGATAAATGTTACTGAGATGTGTTCTTCTTGTCAGGTTTATCCAGTCATGTCATTTAAATGAATACATAAACCTACTGAGATTTGAAAAAATAAGGAATCCTGATATTTCTTTTCTCACCTCTAATACATAAATTGTAATATAAAAGAATTAAATTGATAGGAGTGAAGATGACGTCTATTAACTTGAAAATATTGAAAGACGTTAATTGGAAGCATTGGTTTAGTTCACTAAATGCATGTAACCATTTGTTAGTCGGGTCAGGGTTAAATGTGGAACAGAAGGTTTTTTTGCTAACTTGTTACAGTTATTTAATTAACTGATAAAGGTTATTAGTTGATTAATAATGAATTCCATTCCTTAGTTTTGTAGGCAAAGTGTTAGAAGATTCGAATTTTAAAACCTATTAAAAATATGTAAAAATAATGACTTAAAAGTGAAACTAAACGATATCTGACATAAGATAAAGTTTATCTACACTTACCCAAGTTAGCAGAAAGTAATGTTTGCTCTAGTGAAATTCTTCTGTTCATTGAAAATCATCATATTAATGAATGTGACCTTCTCTAAGGAAATAATTATAAGGTACAAAGACAAGTCTTGATCAAAATGGATTATTTCCTCTGTTCTGAAGCAAATTGAATTTGTAACACTAGTTTTAAATCAGTCCATCCTGTCAGTGGTGGTAATTCTTTCAAAGTACTGTCTTAAAGAGGATTAAAAAAAAGGAAGAAAAAAGAAAAGTACCAACCAATGTCTTTATGTGAACTAAGCAACGTGCGTGTATGTGGCACTGCTGTGATGTTTCTGAAAGCTATGGAAAGCCGTTTTCAGTCAGGATTAAAATGTACACTGATATCCGTCTTTGTGGAACTTGTATGGGGAAACAAGTGCTGTTCAAAGGCACAGTTGTTGTCTTATTTCTGTTTTAAAAATGAGTGTTTTTAAGACTAGACCAGTTCAGTGTTTGCCTTGGCGTTTCTGCTGGAGGAATGGAAACTGTAGGATTGTATTTGAAGTGGGTTCGCAAAAGAACGTAAGTTCCTATTTTCCTCTATTTCGATGGCCTTTTGCTGACAGTTACGGTCTGGGAATTTTTTTTTTGTAATATTTGTTGACTTTCACAGCTCATTAGCAGTTTGAAATAGTGTATTTTAGATTTGTCTGTTTTAATTGGATCTGTTTTATTTCCTAGTTATCTTTTCTAACTTAATGTTTCTTAATATAGAAGCTAAGATTAATCTTTAATTGATCTGCCAAAAAACCTAATGTGTAGCATTGCAGGGAGATGTAGATGTCATTACTACTGATACTGTTAATAACTAGAAATGCTTGTCATGAAGGATGAAGTTTAGTCAAAGAAATTTCCAAAGCGGTTGCATTTGGCTGTTTTCATTACGATTGAAGCTATGAGGGAACAGCTCATCCTTCGCTGTGTCTGTGCAGGGAAGAGTATAGTCAAGATTCCCATTGCTTTTATTAGAAGTTGTTTTACACACTGTAAGGAAGTGAAGAACATTGCAAGAAACCAACAAAATGTGATGAGGATTGGAAGATCTAAGAGGAGAAAGCTGCAGTGGAGTGCAGATGAAAAAACCCCAGCAGCAGGGCCTTCTTTTTCTGCTCGCTGTGGGAGAGAGTGAGCAAATTATATGATAAATGATAATTACAGAGATTAAATGTAAGAGGCAGTGAAAGTGATAGTGGGCACAATTGAGTTAACAGGATGAGCATCAATGGGAAAATATTAGTTGGCTCACCTCTGTGCTTCTTGCTCTAATGCTGTTGTTACCCATGCAGGGAAAATATACTTGATGCAGTCTTAACTGTCATGTTGAAAAAAGGCTTTCTGAGTTTTTATTATAACTGTCAAAATATACTATTCGGTATGAAATGCAAGCAATTAACATGAGAAGGCAGTCTCTTGATGAGACCATGCTTTTAGGCTATTAAAATGTATTGTATGAGACATACATATGTCTTTGAAAACAAGCACTGCTGTGATTTGGGGTTTTTTTGACATTGTAATGTACATCCACAGTGGCAAATCTTCAAAACAGTACAAGAATCTGTTGTTAAGCTTAGTGTAGTCTTTATGCCATTTTCTGGAAGTATTCTTACCTGTGCTGTGGAGCCCAGTTGTAATCCATGAAGGAGAGTGTTGTTGGTAGAAAGTATTCTCGTAACCCTCCTGGAAAATGGGGGTTATAGTCCTGGCAAAAATCTAGAAGATTTTTCAAAACTTACTTTATTTTTAAAAGGTGAGAACTTGGTGATAGTAGTCTTGTTGCTTATATATTTTATTTTACCTTTCTTGTCTTGAAATGCTTCTTTTTTTGTGAAAAATGCCAGTATACTGATTTGAAGGAGCAGCATGATACACCATTCTCATATCTTTTCTTTCACTGCTTTACTGGCAGTGCTGCACACCTGTAATTTAGTTTATTCTGTACAGATTTTTTTGAATAAAATTTGTGGTAGTAAGCACTTAATGTAGCAATAACAAGATACAGTGACCTCTAAGATTTGGATTGAGAACAGACACGTCTTTAAAAATATTTAATCAGCAGTTCTGCTTTTGCTGAGTCCTAAATGACATTTTTCTTCTCTATTTATTGGGCTCTTGTCCTTTATAGAAGGTCACAACCTTTCCAGGGAGGCCAATTTCATCATTCCAGAAACAATACCTTGTAAAGAGGCAAAAAAGTGCCCCCACCCCAATCTAATTATAATAAGTAGATCATTTGATACTACTAGTTTTTTACCGGTAACGTGTTTAATTCAGTAGTGTCAGTGAAATGTAAAGGTGCAGGTTGCATGCAGTTGTAATAAACTGCTTCTGTGCTTTATCTTGTTTTCTGGTGAAGGCAAATAGAAATGAAAGAAAAAACTGTGTACTGGATCCATGCTGTATTCAATCTTCCAGAACTCCTGCATGTGACAAATACAGTTTAAAAGCTATTTGCTTGAAAACAGGATGAACTCTGGATAGCCTTTACCCACAGTGATTCTCTTCCAAGTCATTAAGTCATACTGCAGCAGCGCAGCAACATACGTGTTTGCAGTAATAAAGCCACCATAAAATTAGTTTCTCTATTTCACGTCAGACTGCAGTTACAGAAAGTTGTGGTTTTGTCTGTATCTTGACAGTAAATAAAATAAAGACACTGCCTTGTATTCTTCTCTCAGCGAAGAATACGGAAATTTTTGCATGTCACTTAATAACACTCCACAGAATATGTGTCCTATTTCCAAGTTTTCTGATTTTAATGGCTTTAGACTGAGGTCAGCCTTTGTTTGATACTGGCATTAACTTGTCTTTGACTCTTCATGTAAGACAGTTGGTCAGGCTGCTTAATTGTTGTGCTTTCTTACATCTTGCCAAAAAATGGAAAAGTAATACTTCTGTGTTTCATGTGGGTCTCATGATGACAAAATAGTTAAATGTTTTTGAGGGCTGCTATTCTGCAAGATGCTGTTATGGCAGGAAAGTATAATAAAATTAGAAACAGATCTGTACTCCTCTATAGTAGGAGTGTAAATAAAATGAAACAAAGTTGAATGAGCACTTTAAAAGCACCAGGTTCTTAAAAAAAAAAAGAAGGAAAGAAATCTTGCCCCATTAGGCATGGTTAGTTCTTTCCTTCATGGATCTGCACCCACAGGTTCCCTTCCTGGCCTTGATGTACCAGGTGATAAAGGCTTAAAAATAATTGAAGTTGTTGGCCTTGGGTTTGATTGGCTGGAAAATCCAGACTTATTAAATGACTCTGAGCAGTCCACTGAGCTTGTTTTAAATTAGTGTTAGAATAAGGATGTTTATTTAAGACTGAAATGGCCATCTGGAGAGTCTCTTTTCAGTAATTTTATAACTCTCTCAACCGTTTTCTTTGCAAATAAACTGTAGTGACTAATGCTTGGTTTCTTATGGGAAGTTAGGAAAAAAGTCCAGCTAACACTTTTATGAGTAAGAGAGCTTTTCTAAAAAAAAAAGTTGTAGTTGTTTTCTTGCATAGTTTGAACTGATAAATGTATGTAAAACACTAGTTTTTTAAAGCTAAGTTTAATTAAAGGCCCAGTTTCTGCCCAGTGCAAATCAACGTTTCAGGGGGAAATGTAAAGTTGAAAGCAATTAAAATGAGGTGCTGTGTGTGTACAGTACTTCATCATTCTTGCTCTGAGAACCTTGTTTTTACAAGTTGGTGGAATCACAGATATGTTGCCAATTTCGGCTTTTACTCAAAAGTTCAAGGCCAGGGGGGACTGTTAGATCATGTGGTATGACCTCTTCTAAATCACAAGCCACTGAACTGTATCTATTTATGTTCCTGAGTCCAGTAATTTGTCTTTGACTAAAGAACAATTTTTCTGGCTAACCTATGCTTTGCAGAAAGGCACATGCTCATTTTTTAAAGACATCAGAAAGTCTGCCCATCGTTACTTCTTCTCGTGGCTAGGCATCTTATGCTTCAAAAGTACACTTCAAATTTTGTATCTGATTTATAGTGAGTTTTTGGCTTCAGTTTACGGCTACTTCTGTTTCCGGGTGGATTTCCTTAAAAAATAAAAAAGGCCTTTTAATATCCAATCTGTTTTAATATGTAGAGAGATACAGAATTAGTGCTGAAAGCAGTGTTATCATATATGGAAGTCTTCTCCTGCTCCACCTCACCGACATCCTGTTGAGACATCTGAGGATTACATTTATCTCTTTGACCACAGCATTGTATTATGATTTCTCATTGCATTGCTTATGCAACATGACCTTCAAGCCTTTTTCAGAGACACTTCTTTCTGACCTGTGTTTTCTCACTGAAGAGTTATGACTTGCCATTCTTGCTTCTAGGCTTCTGAACCATAATTTGTATGTACAAAAATAACACTTCTTGAGTGAATTGCCTTACTTGCTTGTCTGCATTTGTTAAAAGTCACATTATCAATCTTTATTATCTCTAAATTTTATAATCATTAACTTTCATTTTTCAATTAATTAGGAAGGTATTAAATGTGAACAGAGCTAAAAAGTCGTTGTTGCCATGTGTTAACTGACCATGAATACAGGAAGGGTGATGATTAGAAACAACAGAGGAGTAAGATGATATTTTTCAGCTGTAGTGAAGATACAGAGTTGGTCACCAATGTGATTCTTTCCAGATTCATTTTCCTAACACCTACAAAATAGCAGTAGAAGCACTTCTGTTAGATTCACGATTGTGGATGCCTTTTTTGGGAATGTGTTTATCCACTTAGATTAAAGTTAATGATTTCTCCAGTAATACCCACTGTTTGCAGAGAATATAGGTTTAATAAGACCTTGCATGGCTGTAGAGTGAGAAATGCAACATTGCAATAAATGTTCTCCTCTGCCGTGTGCTTAGGCATTGTTACATACAAATTACTTCTTGTGGCTATTTAATGGTACAATTTCACAGCTGGAACAAAAAGTCAGTGCTTCCTCAATGGTGTAAGTCAGGACTCATGGGTATTAGTTATGGCTTTATTTTCTGTTAGCAGCAAGTTGTTAAACCAGGAAACTGCAGATTGTACCTCTTCTTTGAGGACCTGTCAGTCTTGTGGCTGGAGACAAACTGCATGTTTATAAAATTGAGGCAGTTAATCAGACGAACGGGAGTTCAGTTTGGCTATATTCGGTATCCTGTCTATTTTTTATGCCAGGCTTGCATGCTATTCTAATGCTGTATTTGAAACCTGAATCATGGATTTCTTCTTACCTGCTAAATCACGTGTTTCAGTCTAACCTACTACCATCCTTGTGTCCTTTTCTTCACATTTCTGTCTCTTTATTTGCTAGAGTCATATGTTCGAAAATTGAGATTTTAGTTCCTTCATTGCTGTCAATACTGAGACATCTAACTTAGCACTTTTAGATTCCACCCTTCCTGTCTCCCTCCCTTGCTCCCTCCATCCCACAGCAAAAATTTATAATTGTTTCAGCTGAAGGGCTTAAATAGCGTGTGCTATGATTCTGTTTGTACATGCATTGATGGCGTGGTTTATCTGTTCTTGTTTCAGGTACAAAGGTAAAGTCAGCAAGAACACAAACTTCTCACCCACAGAAGGTGGTAATCAGCCCTAAGAAACAGCATCCTTTATATGCACTCACCCAAGAAAATCAGTATCTCTTTAGTCCAAGTGGAGATGTAGCTGCCGTCTCTGGGCCGCTTGAAGGTCACCTAGTTCCTATGGCTATTCCGCTAGGTAGGAGCAAATAACTTGTAGAAGGCATGTGTGAAGGTTAATTACTGCTACTTCATGGAAATAAAACTTATATCTTAAGTCAGTGATTTGCCCTGGCCCATGAGATCTGCGGGTGCCCTTCTCATGGGAAGTCTACATGGGGGAACAGTATAAAGTATTCTGATTCTCCTCGTTCTTCATGCTGGATGTCTGGCAACACTCTGACAGAGCAATTATTTGCTTAGCTGTATATTCCTTCTTTGGTTCACTTTACATTTCTAAGGTTCTTGTTCTGGCTTTAAGTTTGGTATCCATGTAAGCAGGAACTGAATCACTGGCCCTTGGATTCCACATTTATGATGACTTCAGCCCAAGGATTTCAGCACAAACACGCTAAACTCCTTGTCACAGCTTCTGTATTTTTGGACCTTCAGTAGAACCTTTTATAGTCCTTGTTTCAGGAAGGCTTAATATCCCATTGTAATTTAAAGAAGATAATTATTAAAATAAAAGAATGTCTCAAACAAAAATTTGTGGGGTGCTGTACTACGTGTAATAGCATTTTGAATATGGTTAAGAAAATGTGAGGTGGAGGAAGCATGGTGCATTGAACGGCAAACACAGTGTAGTTATTTTCGGTTTCAGCAGTAGATGTCACCGTAGTCAAGAAAAGTGAATAATTTGAAGAAATGGCAGTGTTGAGTTTACAGTTTCTGTTGGGAAAGCCTTAAAATTCCCTGGTGAAGCACTATACTTTAGCTAGTGTTAATAGGGGACTTTTTAATTGGTCTGTAATTATGCAACCTGTCTCATGTAAAACACAGACACCTAGAATTTAATTTTAATTAATTTATAATTTACTGAATATAGACATTTGTAGATATTGTTAATTATTTTTTAACTGTCCTTAGGTCAGACCCGAATTGTCGACATCTCGCAGCAGCCTGCTGGAGTAGTTATAGGTAAACCACACCCTGTTACAGTTACAACCTCTGTTCCTCAAGTGCCACCAAAACTACCGGATGAGATAAAAAAACCAAACGTCGCTGTAATAGAGATGAGATCGGAGAAAAAGGATCCACCTCAGCTGTCTGTGCAGGTGCATGTCAAGACTGATGATTAATTGTTTTTTTATTTTAATAAATGCTAATTAAAGACAGTCTCATCCATCAGTAACTTACTTTGACATCAGTAGATGGTTTTCAGTAAGCATTAGGCACATAATGAATGGAAGAACCAGTTGTCATGTTATGCTAATATTTCTATTTGCATTTTAAGAATTATCTTTATTATTTAACCAAAATAGAGAGCTATTTCTTCTCGAAGTCATCTGTGCAGGGTGTTTGTAAAATAGTTTTATGTCACATTTTCTTTTTTTTTAAATGAGATTTTTGAGCCAGAACAAACTTTGAATAAAAAAGTATTAAAATAAATGTCAGTTTACTTGGATGAATGGTTTAGTCTTTAAGATTTCTATTACAAGCATGATAGTCAGCCCAAGAATTTCACACCTGATTAATCAACCATTGCAGTCCTTACCTAGTGGGGTGGGGTTTTTTTTTTTGAAAAAAATTTTTACATGGGTCTGTTGTCAAGGAAGCTAATGTTTCTTACATGTTCATTATTTTGGATTCAAGTTGTTGAGAATATACACACTCCTACACACACCTTTCAGATACAAATGATTCATGGAACTCAAAGTTAAATAGAGGGAGAGTATGCGGCTTGTTCCCTTGCTGTTATCACTGTTTTCCACCCACATGCTTTTTGCTGTTATTTCACCCAGCTGTTAAATGCTTAAGGTGATTTTTAAAATTATTTTTCCCCCTAAAGAATTAAGCAAGCATTTAAATCTTTGTTCTTAGATAAAAAAAACAAAACAAAACCCAAAGTGTTTTGATGCTGTAATGGCCACGCCTTTATTACAAACTATCCTGTAATACAATTATCCCTTTATTTTACCCTACCAGAGGTATGACAACATGAAGCCAATAGCCAGCCTGCGCAGTGGCTTGTCGGCCAACATAGTGTGAATGAATTGCAAGTCAAACGTACACCTGCATATAAATAGTTATGGGTAAATTCACCTTCTGTCACATGCAAGATAAAATATCAGGGAACTGGAGAACAGGAGAAATCAGGTAGTGCAGGTAAAGATGTGAATGTTTCTGGGGTTAGTTTTTGTACATTACAGTATTTTGTTTTTCAGAATCAAGTTATTTTCAGATAGAGGTATGAGAAAAGGAGATCAGTGAAGTTTAGTGGCTCAACAGAAAGTGGAAGAGAGAATCTAAAAAGTTCAGTGATAGTAGTTGAGCTAATACATAGATTTTCAGATTGGTGCTTTTTTTCTGTCCTAGGTGTTGCCAAATGTAGATATTGACAGTATTTCGAGTGACAGTGTGAGTGTAAACGATGTTCTTCCAGGCTCCGAACCTGCACTTCCTCCCGTCAATGCTGTAATACAGGTATGGATTGATCTAAATGTCTGTGAATTCAAATTTGTTAAAAAAGACAATATGTTAATTTACTGCAAAGTTATTTTGTTATCTTATCTTAGAGAAATTAGTTCCAGGAAAAATGGAGTAATTATGCTGGAGAATTTATAATGTTAGGTACTTTTTTAAGAAAATTAAAAATTGCAGGAAGATGCTGTTCTTCCAAGATGAAATAATCACCATAACAAAACCCCAAGAAAAACAGTGTTTCTTTGTCCTGTTGAGAGTTGTAATCCCTTATTGGCCCCATGTCTGTCTTATTTATACTGGCTTCATTGTTCTGGCATGAAAACTGAGGATGTTCTTCATTTCTCTGTCTGCTCCTTGGCTGAACTGGAGTGGTTAGTGACATGTACGCGTGGCCTGTTCACTGGTAGCCTGTTGTATGTGGAGCCGGCCAGTCTATTCTCTTTCCATATAATTTTTCAGAAGTGTTGTTAATCTGATCTAAGCAGTAATGATGGTTTTTGTGCAGCTAAAAGGTTAAATGCTCTATGCTGAATGATAAAGTTTATAGGGCACATGTTTACAGGATGGCATATTGCTTCTTCCAGTGGACCTCTGTCTTGTCCAGTGCACAGACAGAACAGTGTGAAGGCACAGTGATGCAGTGATAGTTTTTGTACTGTTATTGTACCTTCTGTTTTCTCTGTGTGTTAGCTGCTATTCTGACTTAAGCAGTTAGGTCCTCCAGAGTCTTTATGGTCAAGGTATTCCCTGAATAAGAAGGAGTCCATGGACTAAAATAGTGATTATTATTGAAAAATTATTAAGACTGTAGAAATTGCACATAAGTAAATTGCTTAAAAGACTTCTAGGCTCTTGTGTGCTATGTTTGACATTATTTTGTCTTACTTGTGTTTTTAAGAAGAGCTACAGCTATTGCCCTAGAACCTTTGATGTTGAGATATTCCACTTACATTTGGTAACAGCAGGTTTTAGTTGTCAGCATACAAGAAAAAGTTCTAATAATCTCTCTTTAAACCATGCAAAGAAATTCCTACTAGGTTTGAATGTGGGTAAAGCATTTTTTCAGATACAGGACATTGAGTGACAGTGAGTGGTGATTTAATTGCATTCTTGTAATTAAGTTTTTCTATTAATGCATTTTCCCCCCCATATAAAATACCTAACAATTTCAATCTGTCTTTATAAGACTCCAGAAGATACACATAATGAAGAGGAAGACACACAGTTTCCAGGAACTAATTTAATTGATGTTACTGATGTCATGCAGGTAATTATATTGCAAAGGTGTCCTTTATTTTATGCATTTTTATATTTGGTTTATATTATTCTGTCATAACTGAAAACACGATGTAGAAAATCAGTTTGCTTTACAAACAACTTTAAAAATACACATCGTGAACAATACTGAACTGTTTACAGTGCTACAAACAATATTAGAAATTACTGTGTCTTAGTAAGTAAAGGACCTCTGAAGAATTACAATAAAAAACTAAAATTAGCTTTTATTTGGATGTGTTAGAATCCACTAGAAATAAAAAGTAGTCCTCTAAAATCAGCGGTGATTATAGCACTTAGATTTCCCTTTTTCAAACTCTAAATGTAATACATATTTAAAATCTGTAAGAGCATCTTGTATAAGGTAACCTAAAGTGTGAAAGTGTTTCCTGAGGGTTCCCTTTTAGAAAATTTTGGTATAGAGCAATTTGCATATGCTTTGAGGTCCTAAAATGCTTTAGCATAATATCTCATTTCAGTCAAACATGATGTAACTTAAAAAAAAAAAAAAAAAAAAAAAAAGATGAGCTGTGTCTGTGAGTATATGCGTACAACATATACTACTCATCTCATGGATTCCATTAAGTTTACAAATTTTTTTTTGCTGGATGCCTTGTTAGTGTGTCTGTGCATGTTTAACAACGTTGTTGTTTCTGGATTATGACAACATGGGCTTACTTGAGATACTTTTTTTACAGTTTAATTTTTTTAGGTAGGAAGTCCTTTTTTCAGTTAGCTACGTTATCTTGTCAGTCGGAGTGAGGACTGACAAATGCTCAAGGTTGGTGAACCAGCCTGTATTTCACTTCTCCGGATTAAGAGCAGAAGCAGAAACTCAGCGGTGGCTGGGAAGGTCTGCCTCTGAAGGAAGCAAGATGCTGCCACTCAGCTGTTGTGTGGTATCTTGCCTCTGTGGAAGATGGCAGCTTCCACCTCCTGCTGCATTTAGGACTCAGTAAATACCAGGAGCTTGAAATTGCTGGTTTTGGCTGGTATTTCTCTTAAAGTTCTTTTTCCTCAAGCTTCTTTCCAGTGAGCTAGACTTGCTGTGCACATATCAAAGTCTACCCCAAAAATGTGTTATTTTTATCTGTTCTGTGTGCTCCTGATACAAGGATTACAGTGTACGTCAAATATTAACTCTGTAGCCTACAGGTGTCAGTACAGTAGATTTATTTTTAAAATTAATTCATCACTTAACATCAGTTAGTTAAAACATTCCTAAAGAGATGGTTTACCTATCAAAAATGGGAAAATGCTTTATTAATTTTTAGTTTTAAACTACCTTATGTTATTGGAGGGGAGGAGTTAAATCTGATTTATTTGGAGAACTTTCTTCTGTTTGCACAAAAAAACGTTGTTTTATAAAAATAAATAGAAAAGCTACTTAAGAAAACAGTTTATGAACTAACAAAAAATGCTGCAATGTTAATTTTTTTGTATGTGAATAATAGCTATTCATCTTTTCTTTTTTTTTCATTTTTCTCCTGGATTGCTTTTATCTTTCATTTTTGGCAATGGGATATATTTTAACCACAATACCAAAAACGTTCCAAGTGAAACATATGTTTGGCCTATGACCACACAGACAATGTTCTTAAAAATGTGCAAGACAAACATAATGTGGAAGCATAAAATCAGCCTCTGCAGTGGCAGGGGTACTTAAGACATCAAAAGAAAGCAAAGTTATTATTCTAAAAGAAGCTTCAGATTCATGAAAAAAAGAGCAGATAATACTATACTAGCAAAATAGCTTCTCTTCTCTTCCTCCCATACCCCTTTTATTATGAAAACTTAATTCTGTTAGAACTGAAGAGGATAAGTATTTGTGTGAAATATCCTTTTTTTTTTTTTTTGCTTGCTTTTATTTTTTTTTCTTCCTTGGTGGATACTGCGAAAAGGCTTCCGGAGCCTGGCCCATGCATTTCCTTTTCCTAGGAGTTGCTTTACCTTTTCTACTAGAAGATACATACTTAAGAGTCAAAATGCTAGTGGTTAGCGTCGGTAGCCCGATAGAGACAAGGCTTCAGCTGCCTGCTTCCAGGTCCAGCCAGTCGTGAGGCTGAGCATGGGTTGCCAATAGGTGCACGCACAAACATGTTTGCAATACGTATATACATATCAGAGACTCACAGAATGGTTTGGGTTGGAAAGGACCTTAAAGATCATTGAGTTCTACCCCCCTGCCATGGGCAGGGATACTTCCCACTAGACCAGGTCACTCAAAGCCTCATCCAATTTATTTTAGCGGTTTCGAGGACTGATACAACGTGCCCCAACTTGTAAAACACAAGCCCTGCAGTGGGAAGAGGTGATGTGCTTTGTTCTGCCATTGCAGCCTTGCAGCCTAGTGTTTAAAGACCCAGAGCTCCATCTTCCAAAAGAGTTGGATGAAGTGCTTTTACTTCACAATAAGAAAATTCACATGTGGAATAAAGCACAAAGCTTTTACAGCTTTGATTTATACACTTTAGTTTTGATCAATGGTTGCACCTACAACAAAGTAGGTTCAGACTTTCTGCACAGAAGAGGTTTTGTAAGGCCAGCCCTTGTGTGGACCCTGCCTTACTCCAGACGGAGAAACTTGCTCAGCTAACGTGAGCCCAGAACAGACTCTCAGATTTATTGAGTGTGCTCTCCAACTCTTACGAGCAGCCACATCCTGCAGTACCTTTAGCAAATTTACTAGGATTTAAGATTAGAGACACTTTTTGCTCTCTCTGAACATTCCCTAATTGCGAGGTGGGGACTTGTTTCTCAGAACTTCTGCTTCCATTTTGAATACTGCCGCAAAATATATAACCTGCAGGGGTCATAGTAAACTTCTTTTCCTCTGCCCTGGTTTCATGTAGATGCTCTTTGGGGAAGTGATTTTTTTACATCTTCAGACAAAAGTTCACAGGTGGCACCTGCAATGCAGCCTGACCTTGCTTGTGAAAGTTGCTTTAGAAACCTGTCAAGAATAAATCCATTATTAAGTTTTGGAGGGCTTAAATAAAAGACTATGCATATACATGTTTGGTAATGGAAAAAAATTAATCTATACCACCTAATAATTTCAAACATTTTTTTTTAATTATCTGAATGTAATTTGGGAAATAGAATTTCGGCTTGATACTTTGTAATAAAGTACAGTGATTAATATTCCAATCATATCTGTAAGACTTTCTAATTTATGCTATATTTTGATTGAGAGTCATGATAGATATTTTCAACAGTCTCCAGGGAGGTAAAATGCAGAATTGAGTGCAAATTATTCAGGATTGATCTACAGGGTGATATATGTGCAAGTTCAGTCCACATAGTTAAATACTGACTATTGTATTATTTTTTTTATTTCAGCAGAGATCATATATCACCTCAAAATAAATATAATTTTCCTTTGGATTTGTGCACTATTAAATATAAAATATTTTTGCACATAATTTACAAATGTGGAAGAACTGCAAAAGTTTGTCAGAAGTTGCTAAATATATGTAAGATTTATTGTATGTACTCAGTTTATTTAATCCAGATGTTTGTATTTTGCATACTTTCAGAAAAGATTATATTAAATAGGCACATCAAAGAAAATTTATGGAGTAATGCGGTCAGAAGAAAATGCATAATGAAACACTGGACAAAGACATCTTTACATTTGCTGTCAGAATGAATTATAGTTATGAATTCATATATCCTAACAGAACAAACTGCTTATCAGATCGCAAGGCATCCCGTGCCATTCTGAGTTTAACTTTGCGGTCTTATTTCTATGCCTAAAATGGTTTAGAGATCTTTGTGTGTCACCCAAATACACATATCCTGTTTTGCCTGCTTTGTAAGTTACAACTTTTCTTTGAAGAATTATTACTCTGTAAAGATCCAGAAGGATCCCACTCCCCAATGGCTATTTGTTGTAACACCCATCATGGACCTATCTGACTTTTCACTTTTAACGAATATTAAGGTAGTAGAGAAGTATTAATGCTGGACTGGGGAAGGAGACAGGGAAATGTTTCTGTCTCACCCCCCCCCCCCCACCTTCTCTGTTCTTTCTAGTTTCAGTGATTTGTTCTTTTATTCACAGAGAAGATATAGTGTATTTTTTATTTTATGGGTTAAAAGTAAATTTAATTTATATAAGGGAAAATAAGACTTTTTCACTTTTCACTGTGTTGGGGATTAATCTTAGTAAATGCAGATTTACAGTGAGCTCTTTAATGCAACTTCACGTGCTTCTCACTGGTAATTTGGGGCTCAGCTCCTCATCTCTTTCTGGCATGCCACATTTTCTTCTTAGGGAATCGTATTACTATTAGAGACATTTGGTTTTAATTTTGTGAGTGAAGGATGAAGGTTCTCATCCGTCAGGAGGCATTTCTAAAGTGTTACATTACGATATGATGGGCTGGTGACTGCTTTTTGGGACTTCATCCTGTGTATGTGCTCAGGGGGGAGACAGAGGGTGGCATCTTGGGAAACTCTCAAACATTATAGCACACATTGAGTAACTTACATAACTTCTAGAACTTTTAGAAATAGCACATGAAGTTCAAATTCAGAGTGTCTGTGATGATCAGTCTGTGAATTGATTACCCAGAAATACCTTTTAACTTTCAGCTGCTGAAGTTAGTGAAAGTGTAAACATACATGTAACATACATGTAAACTATTAAGGTCTAGTCTTTAGTGCTGGCAAGTTCATTAGAATTTTAACTGACTGCATGCTCCTTAACTTTTGGGAATGTATCTTTTCAGACAGGAGACAGTTTAATTTCTAAAAAAAAACAAACAAAAAAACCAAAACCCAACAAACAAAAACCAAACCAAAAAGCTAACCTAACAAGTAATTGTAGAAAGTTTCCTAACCCCCTTTTTTTTTTTTTTTAAAGGAGGAGCATTTCTGGAGTATATATTAAAAATCCTGACTTATGTCACCAGTAAATTTCTCAAGTATTAGCATTACAATTGGCTCCCTGCCCTGGGCAGCACAGGCAGGAAATTCGAGCCAAATCATGTTTTGCTTAGCAGTTCCTATAGCCTTATACTGCTCCAGATTTATGATTTGCTAAGTTTAGAATTGTGTCAATTAACTGCAACGTACTAAGAAGGGAAAATGTGGTTTGTGTGCCATGACACATCTACAAATGTTTCTCAAAGAAAAAATCCGACAGTTACCTCAATGACATTGCCTTCCAGAAATGCACCATAACTTAATTTGCTACCTATTTATTAGGAACAGGAAGAGGAGAAGGATGAAGTTCCAGAATTCTTTGAACCTCTTCTGGAGCTTAATGGACAGTTGAGAGTTGCCTCACCAAAATACAATGGGCCTTTGTTTCCTCCAGTGGCTTCTGCTCCTCAGCAGTCTTCTGATGTTTTGGATGAGCTGATTCAAAGGAGAGAAACTATAGAGAACAGGTTGATAAACTGGTAAGTTGCAATGTAACAAAGTAGCAAGAGAGTATATATGGAAGAAGGAATGACTCCAAAAGAATACCTTCCCCTTCTTCTCCCTTCCCTTCTCCTTTTTCATTTGAGCTGCCTTGCATTTTGTGGCAAGAATGCTGTTTTCTCTACTTTTAGGTGTCTTAGTGTTTGCTGATAGTTAAATGCGTTTTATTCTGCTAGGGTGGAACAAGAAATAATGGCAAAAGTTGTCAGTGGGATGTACCCAGTACAGGAGGAAACAGTGCCCAGTGTTAGCATCTCCGAGAGTGAAGACAGTGAGACTGTAACCTCTGATATTGGTAAGTAGGAATTATTGTTCTCAGCAGATCAATTATCTCAATTTTTGGCTAATTTTAACAAGCTGTGTAGGTAGCTGTTGCCTGAGCCTAAGAGTGGATAATGCTGAACCAGTGAAACTATAAAATGCAAAAGTGCAAGCTTTAACTTCTGTTGAGACAGAGCAAGTGTTACAAGGCCATTGAAATCAAATTATCTAGAAAGAAAAACAACACATAAAACACAGCACTGTACAAATCAACCTCTGTTATTTGCCATCTAATTCGGATTTGGCATTTTGCTAAGCCTGTAGTGTTTGTTTGCCTTTCTTTTGATAATAGATATGTCAAAAATTACCTCCCCTATAAATGTAGTAAGCATCAGAGACAAATGCATTTCTCCTGTAATGTCACTGACCCTTGCTGCTGCCTTTTATGATCCTGAATTGCTTCTATACTGCTGTATCTTCATCTGTAAAATAAAAAAAAAGAACCGCTTTTTGCAAAGGAACGTTTAAAAGTTCATGGAGGTTAAATGAGTGGCTGCAGTATAGTACATGTATTTGGAGAAGTGAGACCTGGAGGTGTGCTTTGTGTTTCTTCATTTTCAGTTGAAGTTGCAGGTGGTGGAGGATTTCAGCTCTTTATCAATGCTGGTGTGCCTGTGGACTCAGAAATGATAAGTCATTTCGTAAATGAAGCTCTCAGTGAGACAATTGCAACCATGCTGGGTAACAGGCAGGCTCAGAAAGCAGTTCCTGCTACAAATGTTCTTCCAAGTGCAACAGTTATGACGGTAAGAGTCTCTTTTATTTAAGCTTTCCTACTGAAGTTCTCAGGGACAATTTCTTTGTGGCAACTGTGTGCAAGACAAAGGTGACGGGAAAAGACTGATGAAGTGAATGTGTGTGGTTTGCATTTTTTGATTATTCTTTATTATTCCCCAGAAGAAACAAGATTAAACCTATTTCACTTTAAAAAAAAATTGAAAAAAAAAACATTTCTGTTGTGCTGCATGCAGCATGCTGTATTTGTTTATTTACTTTAAGGCTGAGGACAAAACTGCTTTCTAAGGGAAAGTGTTGGTACTTAATTTCATGTTGTCAAAAGATGCCTGGTGTTATTTTCAACAAAAATAGCTATGCTAATGTCTTGTGAAGAAATGAAATATGAAGAAACTAATTTCATTAGATAAGAAGAAACAGAAGCTGAGAGCAATCTTATTTTTGGTCTTATGGCCTTGCAGACATTCTTTAATATCTGTAAAAATGAGTATTAATTATTTCTAAGTTTTGAGTTCAGTAGTTTTCAGTAAATGCTTAAATGATTTAGCTCGTAACAAATTAAAATTCATATATGATAATTTACTGGGGTTTAATTTATTTTGTCCAGGCATACCATTTAGCCTGCTGCATTTTTATGTTTAGATGGAGGAGGTAGATCCGTGAAGCATGTATCTAAGCAACAACTCTTCCTGTTCTGTGGTAGCCTGCCTTTCTCTCTCTTCCTCAGCTAACTCTGGGGATTCTTGGAAGGATAAGAATTTTGCATTGAGATAATAACTGTGGTTATGATCCTTTTTCTCACTTAGGAGTCTCTTGTGCCTACTCCATTGCCAACACCCCAGGCCACACCACCACAAACACCGCCTTCAGAAAAAGAATTGCCTCCAGTCAAAACTCCAGAGTCTTCTCCATCTCTTGCAGAAATGAATGGGGATGTTCACAAATGTGAAAAAAATAAAAAAACAGGTAGTGAAAATAATAATTGAAGTTTAGAAGTAGCAAATATGCTTTAATCTGATGCCTTTAATTTTCTTCTTCAAAGAAACATTTCTCAGGATAAATATTCTTGAGGCTATAATTCAAGTGGGGACTCATGTAGTATAAAAATTGTGGGCTAATTGCTATAAAAAGCAAACATCGCCTATTTTATAACAGTCCTGTTTTCAAACTTCATGCACATTTCTATGATCTGTGTGATTTCCACCCCTCCCAGCCCCTCCACACTTTTTCACATCAGAAAAATAGCTGTCTTTTGCTCCTTCCTGCGTTCCTAATGGCAATTAAGCCAAATTTCCAAGTAAAGCAGCTTAGTTTTTAAAATGCAAAGCAGTCTCCCTTATTAAAGGAAATGTGCAATTGAGGTTTTATTCTAGCTCCTTCAGATGCCAACATTGAACTTAAAAGAAACTAGTCTTAATCTAGTCTTGTCTCCATAGATATCAAAAAGTATCACAAAAACTTCAAATTCTTAGTGGATCTGACAAACTCTCTGTCTGAGATTTACTTCCTGCTTTCCTTTCTGATCTGAAATTTGGCTTCGCACACGCAGGAGTTGAGATTCCAGCTGCCAGGAGTTGTGTTGGCACACCTGTGGTTACCCCTGTCAATACACCTAGAGCAACCACACCAAGCCCTCCTGCCTCAGAAAGGGTCTCTGAAGCTGCAGAAATGGAAAGTCCAAAGCTTCCAAACCCATGGGACGGTGCAGAACTTCCTCTGGAAGAAGAGAAGCCCAGTCCTGTAACTGCAGAGCCATTCCATCTCAAGGCTGTGTGAGTTGAGCTGCAGGGTTTTCTGATTTCTTAAACAAAAGAATTTATTTCTACATATATCCTCCACAAGTCAGTAGAGAAATTATTAATGTATATATCAGGAAGCATTGAGATAAGCCAGGATACTTTTTTTAATTCCTTGACTTATATTGTGGAGAAAAATGTGAAATCAGGACCTTTCTCAGAATTTATTGGTCCTTATTCATTGTCCTCTTGAACATTGTACTTACTAAACTGGTGGTGTTGCAACTGCCAGTAATAAATGTAATGACAATGCAATATTGTATTGTTAGCATTTTCTTTTTTTCTGTTACCTCAGTGGGAATACACTTGATAATTTTTAGTTATAACCAGAAATTCATTAATAATGTTGTTTAACCATGTTGATTCTCAGACTATTCTGTGAAATGCTCTGCTCTTTCATTTGAAAAAATATACTTGCAAATTAATTTCTTTTCAGCATTGGTTTAAGACTTTAGTCTATGTTGCTCAATGAGCTTTGGTGTATTCATAATGCATATTCTTACATTATAGTGAGATGTCAGTGGCTAATGATGAGGAACCAGAGGCCTTGATTTTACCATCTCGGCAGTCGTCAGCGAGGCCTATCGAATCGCTTCCTTGCGATCCGCAGGTTCCATCGCCTGTGCCTACAGTTAGTTCTAGCCAGTCCACTCAGGAAAGCAGCCTTACCCCCACAGAAACAGAAACTGCAGAGAGACCCATCTCAGAAGGGGAGGTACTCTTCAGCTATGGACAGATGCTGGTTGCAGGAGGTAACTAACTAGACAAATTTATGGAAATGGTTGGGGTTTTTTTTGCTTTATAAACTTCTCTTGCAGCCTACTGAAGTTACATGTCACACATTTTCTGATAAAACTGCAAGCATTAACCTGGTCCTTAACTTTCAGTTCCTGATTTTGGATTTAAGAGACCTCCTTGCTCTTTTTCTTGTCTCTGAACAAAATGCTTCTGTTTACTAATGAAAAAAGATGAAAGCTGCTGTTTTGTTACAAGATCAACTTGGAAAATAATTGGGACTGTCTTGCAGAAGTACCATGTGGTACTAAGCACTAAGTTTTTACTGAAAGCAAAGTGTAAGAGCAATTTTCTTGGAAGCTGAAAATGTGTCTTTATAATACACATCCAGCAGTAGGAATTTCCAGCTCAAGCACTGTGTTGTTAAAGAATGTGGGCATGGCCTTCTTTCATATAACTTGCGTGTTTTTTAGTATTTGCATCTTAAAATATTTTTCAGCCTTAGCAGAAGGAGGACTGTCTCTTCCAAACCTCACCGAGAGCTTAACCAGTACTTTAAGAGATGCCAATGAAATGGTAAGGAAATGTTTCACAAGGAAACAGAGTTAGTGTGGTATTCTGCCTTGAGCATCTTGATAAATTGGATGTACTTGAAGCATTTTCACTTTTAAACTGTACACTTACAAAGAACATTAGAATTTCAGAGCTCCAAAGAAAAAAAACACATTATACAACCTAATTTATATTAAAACAAAAGTTGAATGATTTATAGATTTCTGTAAGCAAGAGATATCTATACACACTTTCATTTTTTATTATTTTTCACTTTAAGACATCTTACAGAATAGAACATTGCTATGTTCTGAGCTGCTTCAGCTTTGAGACATCTTTTAATTACTTCCGTGCTTAAATTATTAACGTAGGTTAGCTGAGCCTGGAGTTAGTTAAAGCTGCTTAAAACTTCAGTATAGTTTCTTATCTGACGTCTGCTTGAGTCCATTGTCCTGGAAACCTCCCAAGTCAAGGTATTCTCCATTCCCTTTCGCTTTTAACATTTTTATTTTCCACAAATGCCTGGACTTTCCCTCTCTGGCTTAGTGTAATGTCTCTTGGTAGGACATAGCTGTCATATAAATGATAGTATCAGGTAGAGTAATGCTGTGCTTAAACCAAACTGTTTTCTTCATGAAAGAATAAAAAAGTTGATAGTGAAATTGTAATAGTATTGGTTGGAAGGGAGCTCCAGGGGGATTTCTGAAAACTTCCTGGAGTGTCTCCACAATACTGTATAGCTCTTCTGTCCAGATAGTTGAAATCTGCCATGAGGATGAAGACCTGCAATCATCAGACCCCTGTCGGTGTTTTGTACAAAGCCTCCTCTTACTTTCTGTTGGTCAGGTGCTCTGAAACAGACCCTGCCCACAGCATCCCCAGTGTTCCTTTCCCCTCTGATCCTCACTCAGACAATCAGTCGGCTCATGGAGGTCTGTGAATTCAAGGAATTATTTGACCTGGGACTGAAAATTGGCTGAGGTACTGGGCAGAAAGGGTTGTGGTCAGTGGCACAAGGTCCTGCTGGAGGCCAGTCACTAGTGATGCATGCTGGGGGGTCGATGCTGGCACCAGTGCTGTTTAACCTGTTCAGTAATGACTTATGTGATGGGACAGCCTGCATCATCAGCAAGTTTGCAGATGATACAGGACTGGTCGATACACCAGAGGGTTGTGTCACCACTCAGAGGGACCTCACCAGGCTAGAGAAATGGGCTGACAGGAATCTCATTAAGTTCAGCAAGGAGAAATGCCATGTCCTGCAGCTGAGGAGGACAGACTCCATGCACCTGTACATACTGGGGGCTGACCAGCTGGAACACAGCTTTGCAGAAAAGAACCTGGGGATCCTGGTGGACAAGTTGAACGTGGGCCAGCAGTGGGCTCTTGTGGCAAAGAAGGCCACTGTCATCCTTTGCTGCATTGGGAAGAGCATTGCCAGCAGGGCAGGGGAGGTGGTCCTTCCTGTGTATTCAGTACTGGTGAGACAGCATTCAGAGTACTGTGTCCACCTACAGGCTCTCCAGTACGGGAAAGATAAGGATTTATTGGAGTGAGTCCAGCAAAGGACTACAAAAATGATAAGGGGTTGGTGCATCTGTCATACTGGGAGAGCTTGGATCATTTAACCTGGAAAAGAGAAAGCTCTGGGGGAATCTTACCAATGTGTATAAATATCTGGTGGAAAGAAGAAAGGAAGACAGAGCCAGACTCTTCTGAGTGGTGCCTGGTGAAAAGATGGGCAGCAGTGGGCACAGACTGAAATTCAGGAAATGCTGTTTAAACGTAAGAAATGTTTTTAGTGTGGGGGTGGCCAAACACTGGAAGAGGTGCTGCCTTCTGCAGTCAGGTTGGACTAGTCAATGTCCAGAGGTCGCTTCAACCTCAATAATGCAAAGTTTAAATCTCCTAGAGTAGGAGTCCTCTTTTCTTCTCCCTGTCTATCCTTAAACATTTCTACCCATACATGGCCATACTCCACTTGTGCATGCTTTCCCATCAAATATCCATGATTCATTCATGTCATAGTTGTGAGACTGTGCCCTGAACTTGCAGATCCTTCTGTCTGTTGTTCAGACTTTGCCATCTGAGCATATAGGCACTTGAGGAGAATGCCCTCCCTCTTGATCAACATTGTAAAAGTTCTCTTTGGATACCTCTGCTGTCTGCCACGCTTCCTCTCTTAAACTCTGGGCTTAAGACTCTGTTATCAGGTGAACCTCAAATAATGTTCTCTTCATCAGGTTAGAAGGCTTGCTTGCTAAGATGTTCTTCCTTCTCTTTGTCAGCTGGATCGTAGCTATTTCCAATAGTCCTTCATCCTCAAACGAGGCTGTGTGGTTGAGGAAGCTAAGTCCTTGCTGGTGAGAGCAGCTCTGCAGCCACATCATGGCTGAAAACCAGTGTGTGTGAGGATTTAACTGTTCCCTGAACTTTGAAGGCCTAGAGGACCTTATTCTTCTCTAAGTAACGCAGTCTTATGTATCACATAAAGACTGTGCATGTCTGTGGGTAAAGGGAGAAAACAGCACATCAGTTTGCTTATTCTGAAATGTCTAGATTTTTGTGACACTAGTTCTCAATCTGGAAACTGTAACAACTTGCTTTATAAAAGAAAAAAATTAAATATGAACTAAAGTAAGAACGATTCAAGTTTCTACCAAAAATAGTTTTGGCTTATGTATTATGTGCATTTTGTTTCTTTATTTTAGGATTATGATCCTCCCAGTGAAGGACAAGTGGTGAGAAGACTGGATAAAGGCTATCACAGGGATCCTGTCCTGACTCTTTTAGACAAATTAAATCAAGCACCTGTTGCTGCACAAGAAGGAGCGTACCATTTGGAGGTAACCTACAGTCCTTTTCCTTTCGATACAGTAATTTTGGAGTGATACTTTCTTACTCAAAAGCAGATAAAGTATTTCAAGCTTATCCTTCCTGTTGGCTACAGAGCAGGTTCATACACTTGATTCCCTGCTAGAAGTGATCCCGCTTCTGTTGGCTGTGTTCTTGTGTAAAACTTTTTAAAAACTCGTAAGGTTAAGCGTTGCTATAAAAAAGTTAGCTGTACATAGTGTCACACATGAAATTCAAGGTGTGTATGTGGCTGTACCAGTTCTGTCCTGTCGTTTTGAACACCAGGGAAGTTTTCTGTCACGTCAGCAATGTAGGTGGTTATGTTTAGCAGTACAAGTTCACTGCATTTAACAGCCATATGAGTATTTTAGAGAGGTTTGAAGAATAACCAAGCAAATGTTTGTGTGCCCTTTTGCACATGCTGTTGATACTGATCTTGGAACAAAACCTCAAAATATTCATATCTAGTTGGTAGAAGAAACAGGCTAACAGAAAAATATAACTGCATCACAACGGACAAAAGTAGTAGACAATGTGCTAAAAATATAATTTAGGTTCTGGTCATGTTGGGATACTACTAACAAAATAAGTGATGCTGTTTGGCTCTAAGTGATTCTTTTCTGTCCAGTACTGGTAAATGTAGATCTTACTTTCCAGCCCAGTTAGATGATATCCCCTCAGTCTGAGTTTTCTTTATTCAATGCTAATAGTATAGACTTAAGTTTATATATGCTTTAAGGGTTAATGTAATTAGATGACAATGCCTGGTTTTGGAAGAAATGCATTGGGGTTTTTTATACCTGCTGTTCTGATGTTGCTGTTCTACGTAGGATTCTGATGGTAGTTCTGGGCAGCTCAGTGAAGGTCAAAGACCAAGGCTGACCAGAGCAGCGGAGAGAATCCTAATGGGACATTCAGTTTATATGGACCACCCAACTGCTCGGATTTCTGAAAACAGACCACACCAGGGGTTCCGTTCCCTATCGCCAGGGCAGCTTGCCCAAACTGGAGGTACAGTTGCTATTTCTTCTCTGTCATATTTATGTGGGTTCTGAGGATTTTCTGTAACAGTATCTGAAATAATTTCAAAGAATATGTTCAAAATCCAAAATCAAAAATTTACAGGCAATTACTGCAATGAAATTATTAGCGTGCCTATTCTGAGAACTGGATTTAATTCAAGCCTTGTCTTTACTCTTCTTTGTCCGTAATATTGTACAATTTGAACAAAAATCATGGCAAGTAACCCACTTACCTATATAAAAGTTGACTTATAAAGGATGTATTTTATTCTTTTAAGTCAATTTCAGTTCTCAAAAGCAGGTAGCTTGATCATTCTTGAAGTCAGTTTCCATAGGAGACAGGTATTAACACTGTCAGTTCAAGCTACTTCTCTTTGTCCCCTTGCACTGCACTTCTCATTGTTTTTATCACTGCATCAAGGTGATACTGTGATGTCTCATAATCAGTAATATATTGTAGTTTCATATGTTCCTGTAACAAAATGGAAATTCTTTTTCCCCACCTAGGTAGCAGAGGCACACACATAATGGCTTGTACGAAGTAGCGCAGGGATAAGTTGTTGTGATAAAGAAAGGAAATAAATTTATTTATTTTCAGTTGAAACTACTGCTGTAACCAATGGCCCATCCTTTCTCTCCCTTATTTTTTATCCCACTTTCTCTATTGTTATCTGAAAATGTATTTCTATACTTGCTTTATTAAACTGCTGCAAGCATGTAGGAACTCTTTGTTTTGTTGACTGTGGTTTTAAATATGATTAAACTAAACCAAAATAATTATTAAGCTGTTACAACACAAATGTGGTTGCACTGATTCATCAAAAGTTGTGTAAACTAAAGTGATTAAACAGCTGGTTTTCTGTCCTTTTAATTTTCACATCTGTAAATTTGACAGAAGCATATCTCATATTATCCACCCTTGACCAGTAGGAAGTGGATTGAAACTGAATGTGTTCAACATGTGACAAAAATAATCTCAGACAGATAAAAGCGTTTGCTTAGTTTTGAACTGATTTACATTTGAACCAGTTACACAGAGGGTAGGCTTTTTAAGCTAGTCGTTACCTAATGTTTTGGACCAGCTACACCACTGCCAGCCTTGAGAATACATTCTAGTACATTATATATTATCAAATTTTTATTTGAAAGTGGTTTGTTGGATGTTGTTTGGAGATTGGTTGCATTAGGCTCCCTGGTGTAAGACATTTTTCCAAGTCACTTGTGTAACACTGTTGTTAGAGGACAGTCAGCTTTAAGAAGACTGGGACGTAGGAATAAATTCGTGATCTAGATCAATCTGCGGTAAGTCTCTAACAGTGCTCAGGACTATATAGAGAGGTAGAAGATCCACGTTAGTGGGAGAACCTGTCTACTAGGGATATTTCCATCTTATCCAGAATGTCCATAGCTGTATCTGGCATAACATGTTTGTATCTCCTCTACATCTATTTTTAAAATTTATTTAATTTAATTTAGCATGCCCTTTGTCTATCCTGCAAATATATAACACTTTTCAAAACCAGCTCCTGCGTGTGATGATAATCAAGAAGCAGTGTGTTTCTCTAGTATTTTTTAATGCTCATCTCTCTAAATCTTGTAGTATTGTTTCTGTTGTAGTATTTTTCTTTTAGAGGAGGCAAGTGTCCTGGACTAACTGCCATAGTGAAATGCCCTGTGCTTTTACATAATCTGTGATAATCCCAGACTGAATTCTGTTGCATTCTGGTGATTTTTAACGTAGCTTCCCTCCCTCCCCACCTCTGAATACACAGCACCGTGTTCATTGGCATTATCAGGGAAACAACATTGTATAAAAGCTAGGATTTGCTTTCAAGACAAGTGTGTTTTCATATCAGGGAGGAACACAAAATCTTGTTTCCAAGTCCTTTTGATAGCGAAGTCAACACTGAATAGGAAACAATCTGTTCTTGGAGGCAGGTGGAAGGGAAGAAGGAATGATCTGTGATTGTTTCCACTTTTCTTCTAAATCTTTTGTTATGTGTCCACTGGGTATGTGAGATTGTATGTCCTTCAGTCTATTGCAAGTCAGGACAAAGTGCTGTTTCCTGAGAGCCCCGACAATTACAATGCAGCTCCAGAATTTTATTTCAGAATTATTTTTAGGGATAAAATTAAATAATTATTACAACAATGGGTGTAAAAGTTCATATATTTCAGGGTGTATATCTCTGTACATATAACCTGCCATGAATACACAGTTTTTCTTTCAGAATCAGTTACTCACATATATATCTGTAAGAATTTTGGGGATTGTGTGTCTGTGGGTATCTTCAGTTTTGTGACCAGTTTTTATTTGTATTGTGAAAACATGATGGCTGTTTGTAGGATGGAGAAGGTATTGCTTATGTAGGTATATAACAGCATCTTGATGATCAGTCTTTCACTTTTAAAGAGTTTTTAAAGTGCTTAAAGTCATGGATATAAAAACCAACGCGCAAATGAAATGTGGCACATGTTGTCTTAAAGTGAACAAGAATTACAGTTAATTAAGGAATAATTATAGTTAATTAGGCTTAAAATTCATTCTTTGGCTCTGTATGATAGCAGAAGGCTAAACTTAGTTCCTGAGCTGTCAGTACATTTTTCCTAAAGATACTTTACACACTTGCAGGCTGCAAAAGCATGATAAATGCTGAATTATATAGGAAATTATCCTTTTTAAAAAGACTATATACAGGTTTCTTTTCATTCACGCAACAGTGAAACACTTTCATGAAGAAGCTTTTCCAATCTCTTTCCAATACGTGCGATAAAGCTCATTAAGCATATAATGGTATGATGAACTATACAGCTCTGAAGCTATCATAAATGCTTGCCACGTTAGAAATCTACGGATGATAAAACTGATTTACTTTTTTCAATTTTCATAGACATGTATTTCTTATTTCTTTTTTCCCCACGAGAACAAATTACGGGATATACAATGAGCCATGTAAGGAGGAAATAATTCTCTTTAACATTGCACGTCCCATTGTTGAATCTTGAAAAACTGCACATCCTGCTACACGAGTTGACTGGGAGATTATTGCTCCAGCTCATCAAGAACTACTTTTTCTCTTTATTTTTCTCTCCCAGCAGAAATTCTTGGAGATGCAGATACAAGTTGTGGTCCAATGCTTATGGCCGAACTGGAACCGCAACCAAATCCTGTTCTGCAAGCAGCCCAACCAAGCTGCAGAGTGACGTCTCTCTCAGACGATCTGTCCCAGGTAAACTCAAAGGATCTTTTCTGTGACTCAGAAAGTGCAAACTGAAACCTAGGAAAGTAATTTTTTCTGTTTCACTGCGGTGACTGACATCACAGAAGTGGTGCGTTTAAAGTGATGCATTCAGCTGAGAAACTGAACTCAAAAGTACACGTATGTAATAACTGATTGATTTTACTGTGACAGAATCCTTACATATTGCTTTCTGTTAGGCTTAGACTTTCTCTTTTACCTTTCCTGCACGTCCTCACAGCTTCCCTGGTCTCACAGGATCTAATCCTAATCAGTTCAAATAGGGCATTCCGATGTTTTAGGGGCACAGTGCTTCAAATACAGAAGAATAACATGATGGATGTACGGAAGCAGTGATAGAGGTTTGGCCTCACCAATTGTAACCCACTGATGCAGGGCCTGATGCAATTGTAACCCATTTCCGGAGCTTCAGTTGTCCTCACAAGCACAGGGTTGGAAAGGTGACAGTGATGATGTACCTCAGCATACTGGAAGGCAGAGGAAGATCCTATTGATGTCTGCTTGAAAGCTACAGAGTTACTGTTGCTACCTTATTAGTATGTGCTGTTACCTAGAGATGATGGTTTACTCGCTAACTAAAGATAAATTCAAATAACGAGTGGCAAAAGCTAAAAATGAGGTGGCAGATTGCTCTTTAATATGTTCGGCTTCACAGTGTGTTTGAAAGGAATAATATACTCACCATGGTTGCTATGTTCATGGATGCATTCTGTCCTTCCCTGATGTTCTATATTAAAAATACCTAAAGTATCTTATATTGACCTGTCTTTGGTTTTGTGTTTTTGAGCCTTAATGTTTATTGTGTCAATGGTGTCTGAGCAGTTCTTAAATATGACATCTGAAGTGATGTGCTGCATCTTCAAAGAGGATTTTAAATGTTATACCTCTTTCACTTTGAGATCACTGGAACATATCATTTCTTGGAATGATTGTTCACAGGCAAGTCTGGATTCTATAGGGGTGAAGATCGTATCCTTGTTGTTGTTTCACTAGGCCAAAAGTAAAGGGGACAGAGAGGATAAAACATATTTCCTTCTTTTAGCACCATTAGCTGTGATAAAGAACCCAGTGATACCAGCATTCCATGCTCTGGAGAATTTGCTGATGGGGATTGATTTAGGATTGGTTTCTGTTTGCCTGGGTACAGGCAAATGATAATGTACCATGTGTATGATTACCCATGTACATAGTCTTACCTATGCAAGAAATGTAAGGTGTTCTGCCATAGCGCCTTTATAGAAAATATACAGAGAGTTATATATTGTGTTATCTTTAGAGACTTCTTCTTGCATCTGAACCCTTAGTGTGGGGGTTTTTTTGCCTCCTGGCATATAAAACTCACCCTCCCTTTAAAACAAACAAAGAAACCCCTGAATTTTTTTGTGTGTGGTTTTACTTGTTCTGGTTCCCCTCCCCCCCTCCCAGAAAATGATCTCTCCCTGTACATGTGTGTTCCTGATGTAAGACTCCAAATCTCTGTTTCTCATGGGCTAATTTTTTTGCTTTTGTATGATGTGACCATGCCTATAAGCGATAACCACTGTAAAAGTCTATTGTAAGATTCTCTACTAGATCTGCACAGCCTTCTCTGAAAAAAATATCCTTGTACAAGATGATTTGAAAGCTTGTTTTGACAGCATCTGCCTACCATGTAACAATGATGAACCTTTCCCCTTGTTTCAGTTTGGGATGGAATCTGTATTCAGCTCTGTGGCTGGTTCTACTTTGTCATCTGCCTGTAGGAAGCAGATTTTCTGGTAGCATAATATCAGCTAAGAGAGCAAGAGATGCTCAGGCTTTCAGAATGATTCATTCTATGTAATGTTTAAGGTGATAATCACTTCGAACATCTTAAAAGATTTCCTCCTAGTTAGTCACTGACTCTCACATCAAGTTGTTTTACATCTTGTTTTATCTCTAGGCAGTGTTTTGCCTTCCTTGAAATGAATCTGTATTTGCTACATAAAAAGCAAGACATCTGATCTATTTAGGAGCAAAACTAGGCTTTTCGTGGTGTTTGCTGAGAGGCTGGAGAAAATATACGGTACCAGATGGTGTCCAGCCGGGCCTTGGGTTTGGTAGAGCTTAGTTCTGATTTAACTGGGAACAATCCTCCTGGGTGTTAGGACTTGTTCTGGCAAAGCTTGGATGGTTTCTGTATCTGTCTGAACAGGATCCTCATTTCAGAGAGGTTGTGGGCAGTGGCATGGAGCTGCCATGTACGTCCCGCTTCTTTGCTCTCTGGCACGGGTGTGGGGATCAGATTCTGACCAACAGAAAGGGCATTGTCTTTTCGTGTA